>NC_138941.1:78346967-78451967 GCF_965226115.1 Aulonocara stuartgranti | reverse complement strand
GCTCTGCTCCTACAAGTGCTAATAAACATAAACACAGCTGCTGAGTGTGCATGAAAGACCCTACTGTGACACCGGCAGTACAAATGTGTCACAGAGGATACCTTAAATCAGACACACGGGGGGAGTTTAAAGCAAAGTTCCAAAAGGGGGCAGCAGTCCACTGGTGACCATGGCAACACTCCTTAACAACGTCACACTTTATGGTCATCTGTTCGTGGTGGGGCGTGGTTTGTGGCTCTGCAGAATGGGAGGGGTGGAGTAGCAGCTTAGGTGTGGTGTCAGAGGAGGCTGGTCGTCACAGCTGGTGAGCATCATCCAATCACACCTACATTAATACTAATATAGTACTGTTAGCCAAAAGTCACAGCAAACTCTATTTATAAAGTTTTCTTATTTATAAAACTTTATTTAAAAACTGCAACCTGATATGCTGGAAATAGCAACACAATAAAATGTAAATAAAATAATACAAATAAATATAAAACGAACAGAATTAAATTACAACACAAAATGAGAGCATCAACACAATACAGCATATAATTAAACTCATATAGCAGCAGTATTACAGAGCGCAGAGTGAATGTGAGGCAGATAAAGCAGCAGAGTGAGTGCGAGAGGAAACAGCTGCTGTGTTAATAAAGTTTCATGTGTTTGAAGGACAGCACGGAGGTCACAGACCGATCTATGATTAGAATAGTTTGAGGGGTTATAATTAGATCATTCATTGCATGTTTAAAGGCTTTTATTATTATTGTTACAGCCAGCTGTGAGGACAGGCGGCTGTAACACCCACACACAGACACTAGGTGGCAGCAGAGTGTGAGCACAGACATCAGTGATGGAGGTGATTGTGCAGTGACAGGTGGAGCTGTGATGAACACATGATCAGATCTCAGGGACCTGAGTGAGATCGTGTCTGCGTCACAGAATCATAAAGAGACAGATGAACTTAATCAGAAAAGCACCATCACAGCCTCCTTGTTCCTGTGTGCTGGCCCTGTGTGTGACACGTTACCCAGTCAGCACCTGTTTAAACAGAACCATCATGGCTGATTAACATGTGGCAGGTACCTGACAGGTGGCTAGGTCATATTTTTATACTTGATCTCCTCAATTTGAAAGCTTATCAGAGACAGATACTTTATTGATAACACAGGGGAAATGTTTGTGTTACAGCAGCATAAAGTTCAGTCTACGATGAACACAGTTAAATAAAAGTGTCACCGACACAGAGAGAGACCTTACATCAAACAACACACCAAGTACTAGAAACACAGATAAACTCAAGAGGCACTGGAAAGAACTAAAGTCAAGACTAAACCGAACAAAGCTAAAGCTAAAGTCATCTTATTAATGTAAAGGAAAAATAATGAGTCCACACAATCACAGATGGAGAAAAGGCTTTTCCACCAACTGTTTCCTGTTTACAATCAGGCGTCCAACTAGTGTCCTCCTCCAACTTAAGTAGAGAGCAGCTGATCATGCAGTTACCCACAGGTGAGTTGATCATCCCAGACTGTGGAGCTGAAGGACAGGAAGTAACAGGGGGACACGCTGCTGGCGGGGGCCGTCCGACCATGACACTAACAGGTCCCATGATGTAGAGATAATCAGTGTTAGGTGTCAGTAGTCATAAACTTATGCCTGACTGGTTCATGGTGACTCACTGAAACAGACTCTGACGTCATTCTGCAGCAAAGCCTCAAATATATCAGCAGCATTAAAAAGGAGATTTTACCCAGACTTAGGTTTTTGGGAGATGTAATTGCCTTCTGTATGTATCCAAACAGGTTGATTCTGTTCATGTGGACACAGTGGGAGAAACGTTTCATCACTCATCCAAGTGACTTCTTCAGTCTTAGCTGGTCTTTAATCATTGGTCGAGACAGTTTGCATATTAATGATCATAAACTGGCCTCACAGCCCGTTGCTCCTTCAGTGGTGTGAGTTTCAGTCTTTGTGCAAAGGTACTGTTTATAAGGTTTGGCTTTGTTTACAGAAGTGGCTCTTTCAGGTGGCGGATGCTGAGGCACCTCTGGCCTGGATGCACGTCCTCGCGAGAGCCGATTTCAGCAGACCACAAAGCCTCAGCTGAAGCATCTCACTGTGTCAGTAAATGTTGACAGTCTGGCGATCTCACAGCTGTGGTCATGTTTGTGCGTACAAACACAAAGTGTCTGTCTGTTTGTCTCTGCGCTCACCTCTCAGACCTGCTGAGGCTGAAGCAGGATTAAAAACAACTTGTCGTGTGCAGTCAAACAGAAAACGTGAAAGCATTTTCAGACCTTGGTAGGACTGAGCTGTACGTGGGAGTCGTGATAAGATCAGCTCTGCTGTTTGTGTCCTTCTCAGGAACTCTTTGTCCTTCAGATCATCTGCTGTTTTGTCTTTAATGAAACGCCCACATTAAGCCATCGGCTCTCTGACTGTTACACTAATTCTGTTTGTGTAGCTTTGTAACTTCTGTGTCTTTGGACTTATGTTGTACTTGTAATGTCATCACCGCCTGTTGCTGTGTTTGACTTTTAAACAGCTATTAAAGTTCACACAGCAGTTCTTTGGATGAATACACAAACTAACCTGAAACGTTTTCTAATCACAATTTGTGTTAAAATAATTTTAGAAAAAAAGTCAAAGAACAGTTCTGGGCCCTAAAAAGCATCAAATGACAATCTGTGGTCAAACTAATTTAAACTTAAATGACTTAAACTGTTGGTCAGATGTCATGATACACCACTAAATTAGTCCTGACATCGAAACCAGAATCTATTTCTGTGTGGAGGCCTGAAGTGACCATAAGGAGAAAAACATAAGTTTAAAACTGATTAAAACAATGTGCACAGGTGAAACGATCAGCAATTTATATCCCTCAGCTGGAGTTAAACAAAAAACCATTACACCATGCTGCCGCCTGTAATACCTGATCAGCACTAACTCGCTAAGAACCAAAACAAACCATATGTCTGTGAAGGTTCTCAGTCATCCAGGTCATTGTAGTCTAAGGAGCTTGGAAAGAAAAGCGTCTGGACTTCTTTAAGTCGCTTGAAGACGTTTCACCTCTCATCCAAGAAGCTTCTTCAGTTCTAAGGTCAAATGTTTCCAGTCTCAAAACTTTGTTTTCTGCATTATTCATTCACTTATTACCAGTGTTGGTCAAGTTACTTGAAAAAAGTAATCAGTAACTAATTACTGATCACTTCCCCAAAAAAGTAATCCTGTTACTTTACTGATTACCTATTTTCAAAAGTAATTAATTACTTAGTTACTTAGTTACTTTTTAAAAACACGATTTACAACCTGAAGAGGTGATAAAGCGATAGATCTTTTAGCCCAATTCTACTTTTTCTGCATAATCCATCATACAAAATGTAATCAAATGGAAAAGTATCCTTTTAAAACTTGTTTTATTAGTTTTAATCTTTTAACTTTATGCATCAAGCAAAAATTTAATTATATGCAACATTCTCTGACTGGAAGAAATTAGTTTAACATTTAAACCTGTTTTCTGCACATTCCAGCACATAAAATAAAATAGTTTTTGTGTTTACACTCAGTCTTTCAAATAGATGCAAGTAAAACACAGCAGAAAATAAATAAAATCAAAGACTCAGCGGTCCTGTTGCTCTATTTTCACCTGTAAAGCAGGAGTGGGGTAGGCGGAGGTTTACCCTGGTGCAGGTGTGCCGCGGTCAGTGGAAGAATCCGCGAGTTTCTCTGTGAGTTTCCCATTACGTCGTAGCTACTCGGTGCTTGTTGGAAGTTTAGGGGTTTTTTCGCTGTAAAAAGAAGTTTTCTTCCCACGCACAGCGGACACTAATGTTTTTGTCCCTTTTTATGGAATCAAACTCAAAGTAAGGTCAGTACTTCCACGCTTTAAACGCTGCACGCTCATACTCTCTCCAGTACTCGATACATGATCCACTGTTGATCTGCACACAGCTGTTGTCACGAACGTCGCACTCGCTTACGTCACTGTCATGAGACATTCTCGCAAAAAATCACGGTTTTAGTAACGCAGTAACGCAGCGTTCCTACGGGAAAGTAACGGTAATCTAATTACCGTTTTTGCAATAGTAATCCCTTACTTTACTCGTTACTTGAAAAAAGTAATTGGATTACAGTAACGTGTTACTGCCCATCTCTGCTTATTACCCAACAGTCTACCGTTGTTTACAGCGCTGTCTTTTTCTTTTTTCACTTAAATGACCTCGGACAAGAAAGCCTCATTTCTGTTGTTCAATACTGAAGAAATTTAAACTTCTTAAAATTATGCAAAATTACAGATTATTGCAGAATATTTTAAGGTTATCTGCTATAAAAAGCCAGACCAGGAAAATCTCCTTCATGTTTTTCTGTTTTATTCTCAGTTACTTTCACACAAAGGCATCTGCTGTGATGTTCACAATGCTGATGAAGTCTCACATGTATCAGTGCTGATAAATGATCAGAATTATAATATTTCTGACTGTCTGAGGCTAAGTTGAATCGAATCGGGACTTTGAGAACCAGAATCAAATGGATGATAGAAATCAGTGATGATACCCAGCCCTAGTGAGCAGCCTAGGCCTGAGAGAGTGGATGTAGCTGTGGGTAATAAGAAAAGATGAAAAGAAGGATTGATAACTTTTTCGTTAAGGCCTGATCCTTCTGAAATTCATAGCCAGCTCTGACACGGTGCCATCAGTCTTTGAATGCTGAAAAAGCAGCAGTGTATCCAGGAAACACATTATATGCTGCGATAAATGCACTGCCCGAGTGTCCCCTCTCCCCACGGTCTTTCAGCAGCAGACAGCAGCAAACAGGTCGTCAGAGGAGCCGAGATGATGATTAAGTTAAGACAAAAGGACCATCAGGGGGTCCTTTTGTCCCTCTTTGGGGGGGGGGGGGAATACCCCCACTGGGTTTAAATCGGTGTGAAACATTTAATGACCACTAACCCACTGTGACTGTGACTTTCCACAGTAATGAGTAACACAGTCAAACATACCAGTAAGCTTCCTGCCTAAATGTGTTACAGGCTGTAAACAAAAGAGACTCAGCACACAAACACATTTTACATACTTCATGTTCCCCCCATCACAAACAAAAGCAACACAATTCTGTGGGCTACATATTGAACACAGAAACAAAGCATTGATCGACTACAATTTATATCTGGATCAATCCACCCGCCTCTAAATCAGACCCGACCAACACAGACTGAAAGTTCATCACTTCCCATCATCAGTCACGGCTCGCCATCCCGACACCTTTTAAGGAAAAAGATGAAGCAGGAAAAGAAACAGAAACAGTTTCAGGAGCATCATGTAGAGACGTGCAGGATAAAAACACAAACTGAGAGTCGCAGCACTGTGCAGGACCAAAATCTGACGCTGCAGGACAAATGGACATATATTTAAATCCACAATGAATATCTGAACACCTTCAGCTAACCTGTCAGTCCAACAGTGACCCAGAGCAGACATCCACATAAACAAAAGCAGGAAACACCAGAAGAAGGTGACAGTTTTAGATGATCCATCTGAAATCTGTGGGGTGACCTGATGAGGTAAATGGTAAATGGCCTGCATTTGTATAGCGCTTGTCTAGTCCATAGGACCCCAAAGCGCTTCACACTACATTCATTCACACACACATTCACACACTGGTGATGGCAGCTACATTGTAGCCACAGCTGCCCTGGGGCGCACTGACAGAGGCGAGGGCGCTCATAGAGCTGCAATGTTCCTGCAAACATGGGCAAAAATCTAAAGGTGCTTCTACAGAGTTTGAGAAACACCTTTAGGGGTCTTCACCTGAATGTAACCAGGTTATTGTAGGTTTTTATTTTATCCCCGTTAATATTCCAGCCCAGTTCAGGGCGATGGTGGCGTTAAAGGTGGAAATATTCAGGATTAAGGTGAGTTTCCAGACATTTCTGCTGATTCAGTGATCCTGTCTCTGACTGTGGCTATGATGAAGCACAGGTGAGGCCACATGATGCTGTTTTGTAGGTTTCTCTTCAGATCTGTGACGCTGTCAGCATGATTTATGATGGACTAGTGACACTTTAAAGTGTGATCTCACCCCAACCGGTCGTGGCCGCCCCTCCCTGAGCCTGGTTCTGCTGGAGGTTTCTTCCTGTTAAAATGGAGCTTTTTGTTCCCACTGTCACCAAAGTGCTGCTCATAGGGGGTCATATGATTGTTGGGTTTTTCTCTGTATGTATTATTGAAGGAGCTACCTTACAATATAAAGCACCTTGAGGCGACTGTTGTTGTGATTTGGTCCTGTGTCAGTAAAGTTGAATAATGTCTCTGTTTGGCAGACAGGATCTGTACTCACACACCAGGAGGAGGTCACTTGTTATGATTAAGATGCAGGATTACATGGAAAAAAGATCATTTAATAATGAACTTGTGATGTTGGTGTAACAGAGGGATTCTTCACTTGATGCCTGATTTTGTGCAGGTGCGTTCTGACTGAGCTCAGTCAGACGAGTAGTGAAAGCGTGGAGCAGAGGGAAGTGTTGAGTGTGTAACAGGGAAGTGATGAAGCTGAAAGCATTTCTGCTGCTCAGGCTTCAGACTCTCAGTCGTCACTCAGACATGAAGACTGCGTCCGTCTGTCTGCTCCGGGGTGAGTGAACATCCTTACAGCTTCATCCAACACGCGCTCAGACAGCACGTCTGAATGAGTGCATCAGGGACGCTTCCACTGATGTATCACCTGAGTATCTGCAGGCACATGAGCTCAGTACCTGTTCTGCTCAGAGTCGGGATGAGGTTCTTGGTTCTGGTTTTCCTTCAGTCGAGGAACATAAAAATCCTAAAACAGCATCATTTCTGAACTGAGCTTTCATTGACCTCTGACCCTCAGTGACCTCTGCCCTCCTGTTGCAGGTGTGTGTGTGCTGCTGCTGTCTGCACCGACTGTTTCTGCAGGTGAGTCTTTTCTAAGTTTATATTTATGATTTCAGGAGACAGTCTGCAGTCATTCCCAGTATTCAGATCTCTGTGACAGAACAGAGTGCGTTTCATATAAACTGAGCCAATACTAAATGTTTGTCTAACCGCAGTAATCCCACTCAGTTACATGTAATACAGAGCAGTTACATGTAATACAGAGCAGTTACATGTAATACAGAGCAGTTACATGTAATCCCACTCAGTTACATGTAATACAGAGCAGTTACATGTAATACAGAGCAGTTACATGTAATACAGAGCAGTTACATGTTTCCAACATTACTCATTTTTACGGAGTTATTCATTCTTTTGGAAGTGCCGTAAAATTCTAATTCTTCATATAAGTTATAAATCTTTTTAAATATGGCCTTTTTCATTGGTTGTGAATGCACAATATGCACAATGTTCTCCACCAGCTGTACTTTTTCCATTAATACATTTTTACTGCTTAAAGTCTTTAAAATAAACTGTTCGCCAGTCTTAATCTTAAGGAAAGCCCTTTGAAGAGGTCCCTCATTGACCCTGTAGTCACAGACTTACAGTAAGTTGTAGATTTTGTGGATAATTTACCAGAGTAAATATCCGTCTGTCATCACCCTTGTTTCCACGTATCAGGATGGTTCACAGATGCATTAAAGAACAACACATCCAGCCTTATTCACAATATAATCTGATATTTTTGGTAATAAGCGTTAAGCATAAAACATCCTGGCTTTTACTTTTTGTATTATGACGTACGTATAATAAATGGTTTGTAGGAAAAAGTCCAAATTTATAAATATCAACAGTGTTAAGACAGAGATGATTAAAATTAGCAAACATTTTGTTAATAAGTTTACGCAGGCACGGTCAGTCATTCCCTGTCACATAACACGGACCTTAAATAAGGATTTTTAACTTCATATATCAAATACTTTTCAAGATACTTAATAAAAATATCACATTGCAAAAGACACATAGTGACTGAATCGTACTGTACATTAAACATAAAATTCTCAGACACAAAAATAAAGAAACTTTCCTGCATGAATTAGTGCGACTGCAGTGATGCAGACGCTGACAGATGCCGGTCCGTCATGGTGAAGAGAGAGCCGTTGATTTATCAGTCGATCTGCATCCCTACCCTCACCCATTCTCACAAACTCTGACTTTGACCGAAAGAATAAGATTGTGGATGCAAACGACGGAAATGAGTTTTCTCCAAGGTGTGGCTGTCAGAGAACAATTTCCTGCAGACTGATTCTTTGCTGATTTAGAATACATTTGCACAATAATTGCAAAAGAAAAAATTAAGTTATTTTATTTACATTTAGCTTTGACTCAAACTCAGAATACGAATATCTGACGATGTGTCAGAGGCATGTGTGGTCCTTTAAAATCTGCCTGTGCCTCAAAACTACGTACTGATTGCACTGATTTTTAATGGTCTTTAAAAGTTCTTAAACAAAGCTCTTCCACTCTTATGCTGATGACACATACACATTTTTGACAGTTATAATTGATGATTTAAAGATTTATAGTCTTTAATACTAACTGTCGAAACATTAATGGCCACAGAGGTTATTTTTATTGACACACTTTAGTTCCATCTCTGGTTAACTGAGCCATACTGTATGTGTGTTGGTACAATTCTCAATATATTTTGAACTAAATGAGGTAAAAACCGTGCTGCACCAGTTGCAGGCATGACAGAGTGGCTTGGCCAACCCCCATTAAAAGGGAGTTGGAGTATTCGAAGCGAGAGGTGACAAAGCATGGATCACAGTTTCCAAGTTCATGCCTGGACAGAAAGGGCTTTAGCTTCGATCTGACGTGATAGAATGAAGATTTCACCACCCCATTTATGTGGCCATCAAAACTAAGTGCAGTGTCGATTTTTACCCCAAGATTAGTAACAGAGCTCTTCAAGCGAGGGCTCAGAGCAGCAAAGTGAACATTTGGGATACCAGAAGAACGATTGGGACTGAATAAAATTGCTTCCACTTTTTGTTCATAAAAATGTAAAACATTTAAATCCATGATTTAACTTTGCTAAGACAATCAAGCAGGAGTCCAATCGATGAGCTATCAGAGTGATTGAAAGGTAGATCAAGCTGGCAATCATCAGCATATAGATGAAATGAAATTTCATGTTTTCAGAAAATCACACCAAGTGGCAGGAGAAACAATGAAAACAGTAGTAAAGTGTTCCTGGGTGAGATGTGGACATGCCAGGAACACCCAGGAGATGCTCTGGAGGCATCCTGGTCAGATTCCCAAACCAACAGAATCTGTGACAAAGGGCAGCCCTGGCAGAGTCCAACACCCACTGGGAACGAGTTCCACTTATTGCCAGCTATGAGGACCAAGGTCTTGTAACGGTTTTATGAGGATCTAATGATCCATAGCAATGGGTCGACTAGTGGACGGACTCTCCTTTCCAGCACCCTGCCTTATACAGCACTAACTAATACACACACTAACTAATACACACTCTAACTAATACACACACTAAGCAGAATGGTATTCTGACAGTTGGCATGGTGGTGGAGGTTTGGCATCATCACCAAACACCACGAAGGTCAAGAGTTTGAGTCTTGTTAGATTAACTGACAGAGGTGGTCCACCTCTCCCTGAAATTCAGGGTAAACGTTTTGTAGGTCTCCCAGGTTTCAAGGATGTTCCTTAGAGGGCAAGCCAAATTTCTGGATGAGAACTTAAGTGGCAGTCTTCTTCATGTGTCGTCCTCTTCGTCTTCTATTGGCTGCTGCTTTAGCTGGTTCCACAGGAGGTCATCTGCCTCCATCTCATCCTATCACAACATCCTCCTCGGTCACACCAACCCTCTGCACGTCCTCCTTCAAGACATCCATGAACCTACTCTTTGGGTTTCTTCTTTTTCCCCTGGCATCTCCATAGTTGCCATCCCCCACCGATCAGTTGTAGTCAGTCATGCCAAGTAAAGAGTTAATTGGTCTGCATCCTGTCAAATTCAAATTACCATGGCAACCATGCCCATGTGAGCTGGCTGCACATTTGGATTCTGGTTTTGATGCAGGTCGGTGTGAAGTTTGATGATCATCGTGACGCTGGTCCTCTCCTCTTTGGTGGTGATTATCTGTCTGTCTGTCCTCCAGTGTCTCTGTCTGTCAGTCCAAACCTTCAGCAGGTCTTCAGTGGATCTTCAGTGTCTCTGAGGTGTGTTGATGATGGACAGACAGCTGATGGATGGACAGTGAAGATGACCAGCGGAGGACCCACTGAGGACTGTGGAGCAGCTGAGATGAGTGGAAGTTTGTGCGTTTTGGATCGTAACTCGTCCTACGGTGGAACCTTCTGGTGTGAAAGCTCATCTGGACAGCAGAGCGATGAAGTGTCCATCAGTGTTTCAGGTACAGTGAGATGTTCCAGCTGTGTCTCTGTCTCTGTGTGACTCCAATCTGATGGTGGAAGTCTGTCTCTGTTTACCTGCTATTCAGAAAAAGGTGTGATCCTGGTGATCCCTGCACTTCCTGTGAGACCAGGAAGTGATGTTACTCTGCAATGCAAGAAGAAGAGTGGTGAAACAGTTCCATCTTTTTTCTTCATGAATGGACGTCTCCTTGGGTCTAAAGCAGAACACGTTATCCCTAATGTCAGGCACTCTGATGAAGGTCTCTACTGGTGCGCTTCTAACACATTTGGATCATCTCCTCAGAGCTTTCTGAGGGTCCGAGGTCAGAACACTGACATAACTCCGTGTTTAAAGACCTGACCTGCTGAGCTGACTCATTAACCTGTTTCATCATGTCTCCTGCAGGGTCTCCTATAAATACTCTCAGAAAGTCCGTCCCTCCACCTCCAGTTTCTGAGGCCAGTTCTTCTCTGTCCACTCTTCCTCCTCTCACCAACTCTTCCTCCCCTTCTTCTCCCTCTGTGTCTTGGATCAGAGTCATCTGCCACCTGTTGGCCTTTTGCGTGTATTGCATCTGCACCATCCTGCTCCTGTCCATCTGCTGCAGCAGGAGCTCAGGTACAAACTCAGGCAGATACTCACAGAAACACTTTGATCACGTCAGCACTGTCCTGATTTCTCCACTCTGCCCACAGGTAACAAACATGATGTCTCCATGGAGATGCCATTGGATGTTGACGAGCATGATGACACCACTGAGCATTATGTTTGAGCGGACGGATCCTCTGATAGAATTAAATGTTTCTAAAGCTGAAAACTCTGAAGTCCTCACTCTGAGTTTCTCAATCAGAACCTGATCTGTTCACTGATCGATCAATAACCCTCAAATTACTGATGAATTACTGAATTATTGGATGAAAGCTTTGTTTGACATTGTTAGCATCTTCAAACATTGAAATCTCTGTGCACCTCTCTCAAGTTATTTACTGCATTTCATTTATTTACCACTGGTTCCCAACTTTTGGGAGCCACGGCACATATTTCACATTAGAAAAATCACACCACCAAACAAAAATATCACAGAAAGTATATTGATAGTTTTTCCCTGCACACCAGGTACAGTGGTATTGGCTCGGTTTGTCCCCAGTGTACCTGTTGTACTTTCTTCTGACCACTACTCATGCTAGGACCTTCATCTGCGTCTGAGTTTTCTCCAGGACCAGGTCCGATTGTTTTACTGCCAGTTGGCAACTCATTTAAATAGAGCTGGTAGTTGTACTGCCCTCTAGTGGAAGAGAATGTAATTGTTCCACCCGTTACTCGATTACTTCGAGGACTAATCAGGTGGAACCAGATAATCGTCCACGGCACACCTGATCATTTCTCAGGGCACACCTATGTGCTGCGCCACAGTGGTAGGGAAACACTGGGATATATGGTATCAAACACTGGGAGCGTTCGCCGGCGTTTTACAGAATGATGGTGAAAGAAACGGTTGATGCACTTTGAGTTCTTCAGCTTTGTTAAGGTTTTATTTTAATCAGCAGGAGAAAAAAGCCATGTAGTTTTAGGAGATTATCATATTTATTACCAATCCCAGGTTTCTGCCACGGCTGACTAAATACAGTCAATCCAGCAGTGTGCACGACCTCTTTAAAAAAATGATATTTCAATGCTCAGATCCATGAATTTTCAGTTCCATGGATAAAACGATAAAATTTAACCAGATTGTATTCCATTAAGATTCCAAATGACAGTTTTTTACTTTCATCCCTGAAGAGGAACTTTGTGTTTTTGAGTTTTGTTGAGATGTCCAGTGTGCCGGCTCAAATTTGGATTTATAAAAAACAAATTCAGGTTCCAAAAGGTAAAACAGGGAGAACTCAGCAAAAACGAGGGTTAGATGACAGGAGGTTTAATAAGTGTGTTGATCAGTGTTTGTGGAAGCTCCGACAGAGTTAGTTCAGTTCTGAAACTTTACTGTGGCCTCACAGCTCTTCTTCTACTGTGTCATTGAAGAACCTTCAAACTCTCTGAGCTGGTTTTCCTCCTCAGCCCTGTTTGATGACAGAAAGCACCAAACTGTGTCCTAATCTCACTTCATTATTTATCAACTTGTTTCTTTACTAACCAACAAATTATTTGAACATGTCAGCAAATAGCAGATTGAAGAAAAGCAAAATAATAACTTTAACTCCAAGTGTCTCATATTTGATGCGTGAGTTTTTCACACTTCTACATCGTCATTTTACATTTTACATAATAACCTGCTGGATGTAGTAAATGTGATACAAATTAAAACTCACATATGCAAATGAATGTTACATTTTTAAGTTCTGTTTTTTATGTTTCGTCAGAAGGTTCAATAAACATTCAATAAAAAAACTTTTTTTTCTGGTGATTATTTCATAGTTAATGGTTTTAAGGGCACAGGAGCTAAACAAAAGTCATCAAAGGTCAGCATGTAATGACATGAGTCAACATCACACTGCTCTGTGACGTCTGTGACATCACTTCCTCTTTTGTAAAGTTTTTTTTTTTCATTTAAATGTTCCATTCAGAGTTTAATCATTCACTTTATTTGGACACTGTTGATTTGTTTCACACAGTCTGCTCTGTGTGGTGACTTCAGCCTTCTGTGAGTTTTTATTAATACACTCACAGTGCACATGTCAGTCAGGCATCTGTTTGTCTTCCCAATAAACACGTTAGAAAGAGACCAAACCAACAAAACCTCTGCTTCAAACACTAAATCCATCCATTCTCCTCTGCTTATCTCTGTCGGGTCACTCGAGCCCTCGTTTATCCCTCGTTTCAAACAGCTTCTGGATGTTACCTGGTAACTGTCTTCTATGTCTTTTAATATTATCATCTAATAAATCCTTAAATTTCATTGCATTTAATTAAATAAATGATGAATTTGTTGACTTTAGGATTAGGATTCAACTTTATTGTCATTACAAATGTATAAACAGAGACTGAAATATAGTTTGCATCTAATCAGATGTGCAAGAACAGTAAGTGCAATAAGAGCAGATTATATGCAGATAAGGATAGTGTGAAAGGTGGGGACAGTTATGAACAGAGTATGTACAAATAAGCTAAGTGTACAGATGTTTATATTGCTATACAAAAAGCAAATATACAGATGTAGTACGGACAATGTACAGATATACAAGTCAAGTGGCTTTATTGTGATTTCAACCATGTGCAGTGGTACAGTACAGAGTAAAATGAGACAGCTTTCCTCTGAGACCCTGGTGCTACACATGACATATAACAGACAAACACACGACTACGTAAAGTGCAATGTGCAAAAATTGCAAATAAACAAGACAACACAGTGCAATGGAAATGTGCAAAATGCTAAGTATTTTGAAAAGTAACTTGGTGTGTGTGTGTGTGTGTGTGTGTGTGTGTGTGTGTGTGTGTGTGTGTGTGTGTCAGCCCAGTCTCTGAGTGTTCAGGAGTCTGACGACACGACTATGTCAGTGTCCTAAAACTACAGCAACTTTATCATGTTTTTTCAAGTTTTTCAAAGTAAAATGATTCAGCTGATGTTTGTCTCGGGTCTCCTGGCACCGCTTCACAAATATTGCTGTGAAACTTCATTTATTATATTTTTTTGTGAATATTTAATGAGTGATTTCCTAATATTAAACATTTTTTCCTAAGTGAAGAGAGAGGTGAATAGCATGTGTTACAATCAAAGCAGTTTACTAACAGTCACCAGCTCACGTTCCATGGGATCCAGAAGCTGCTGTAAATGTTCCTGACTACAATAAAGTTGTGTCATCAGCAAAGAAGATACACCTCAGAGACATGAGACTGAACATTAACCTGTAATAAATAAACAAACATGGTCCAAGCACAGAACCGTCTTTGGATGAGAGTGCAGAAACATGAGTGAGACTCCTTTATAATCTGGTTATTTCTGCTTTAACAGCAACGATAAAAGGAGGAATCATCAGGACGCTGCAGCTGCTTCACTCCAAAAACTCTAAAATGACCTGTAATGATACCGGCAGGAAACAGTCACAAAGAAACCCAACAGAGTGGAACTGATCTCAGCAGCTGGACGTCTATTTTAGCTCTTCTGGAAACAGCTCAGTCAAACCTGAAGTGACAAACTGGGACTTCTGCTTTTCATGCACAAACTGCTTCCATCCTGCCCGTGAGCTGCCTGTGAGGCCATGAACCTGCTGCTGTGATCTCACACACACACACACACACACACACACACACACACACACACACACACACACACACACACACACACACACACACACACAATATCATTTTATTCTGTCTTTGCACATTGCACTTTATGTCGTCCTGTGTTGATTGTCTGTTATATGTAGGGATGGGTACCGGTATCCGGTGCCGTAAACGGTAGTAACCAGACCGAAAAGCAGCGCACATTTCGGTGCTTTTTTTTCCTGAGATGTGATACACTTTGGATTCTAGCCAATCATTTTACCTTTCCAAGGATAGTAGGCGGGCCCAGGTACGTACATTCTTTTAGAGCAGAGCTACAGATTAAAAAGGCGAAGTGGTCAAAGTCTGGCTGTACTTCACAGCAAAAGATGCAAACTCAGCAGCAACAAGTGCTTTAAGGTGATACTGTGATACTGTCAAAGGAGGTAACACCTCGAATCCGATGAAACACCTGGCGACGCATAGCGTTTTTTTAAAAGCCGAGAAATGCGCCGTATTTGATAGCTTGCTGCCAGACCTCACACCGTGCACGTCGGGTGGGTTGCCAGTTATCGGACCCGGAGCAACATCCCCCAAAAACCCGAAGAGGAGAGTCCTGGCCCCTAGCCCTGCCAGTGTAGCAGAAATGATGAGGATGATGATGCAGCAGCAGCCGTTCTTCTCTGCGTGAGTAGGCTAACCACGTTATTACATTAATGCATGTAAGGTGAACTAGCAAACACCATCATAGCTACATGCGGCTGTCTTCTTGTTTGATGGCAGATGCTCCCTTCACCCTGGCCAAAAAGGCTAAAATGACCAAAGAAGTGTGGAAAGAAGTGGAAAACAGCTGAACATGAGAGGTTTTTGGACAAAGTTGGTGTTTTTTCCATTGTTTAAGCACTGCTTCCAGCCAAGAGTGATATCATATATGCCCCATAGCTGCAGAAAAGGCTAACATTGTTATATTTTTACAAAAAAACAGCTGAACATGAGAGGTTTTTGGACCAATTTTGTGTTCTCCATTCTTTAAGCACCGGTTCAGCACCGTTTAAGCAGTAACATTGTGTACTGTACCTGGACATGGTTGTGTAACACAGTAACAGGAAAAAACAATATTAATTATTATTAATTAAAGAATATATTAATGGGCCAATAGGTTCAACTATAGAAGCACAGGGGTGTGTTTTAATGAGACACAGAGACAGGAATGTAACTCAAAAGAACAAACCGGCTTTAGTGAAATAAAGCATGAGTTTGACAACCACAGGTTAAAGGCGATTTACAATTGTAGAAAAGAACAACAAATGAAAGCAAAGTAAAACACATAAAAATAGTAACTTTTGATCTCAATGTTGGGACACCCTAGTAACCTGACTCCTTAACTGTTATAGAAAGCAGATTACACAAATTCAGTGTTCATTCAGATGAAAATCTCACACACCTTTCACATGTGGAGAATGTTCTACACAACAGCTTATCATTTAAAGTCCCAAATAAAACATGTCCAAGGGGTAAAGTCCAAAAACTCCCAGGGTGTGAAAGAAAATAGGGGTGAGAGAATGTCAGTCAGTGGTGTTATAACCAGCTGTGTGTGAAAGTGTGAGTGATACAGTCCTACCACAACGCAAAGTGCAGCAGATCATCAAGAAAGAAGCGAATCTCAGTCTTTCAAAGTCCAGGTGGGAAGGCTCGCACCTCAGGAACAATCCAGTGTACAATAAACCAGACCTGTCAACAGACAGGGTCAGCAACTCAAATATTAATTATGCTGTTCTAGCTGTAATTCACAACTTAGAAGTTTGATGACGTCATATTTGACATAAATGACAAAAAATAACATCTCTCTCATACAAACTATGCATTAATGCAACGTATTGTAAAACACTTTTCCAAATAATATATGAAAACATTAAACCTTACAATCCAACTAAGTTATTGCAAATGCGACAATTATAAATCAAAACAATTTAGAGAAATTCAGTTACTCAACAATAAAGTGGAAAACAAACTAAAACTAACTGTATGTGTAGTATGTGCTCACTGATCTCAGCACATGGTGGCCGAACACAGTGGTATGGTGTCTCTCAGTCAGAATCCGTATGGGGTTAGAACGATGCCACCTTAAAATGAAACTGAGAAAAAAATATTGTAACTGAAATAAATGTATTCTTGTATTGAAAGTTAAAAAAAAAATGATAGTGAAAAAACAATTAATTGAAACTACATTTTTTGTATCGCTTACAATTTGTTTTTCAGTTTCAATCTGCTGGCACTGTCCGGGGGCGCGCTTGAGCTACATCTGGTGAAGTTGTGCCATAAACATCCTGTTTATGGCACATTAGTATATGTGAGGGGGCAAACTCCTCAAGATGGGTGGTGACCATGGTAGCCATTTAGAAGTCGGCCATCTTGGATACAACTTTTGTTTTTCCAATAGGAAGAGGGCCATGTGACACATCACACTTATTGGTAATGTCACAAGAACAACAATGGTGTGCTTGGTTTCAACATAACTTTATTCTTTCATGAGTTATTTACAAGTTTCTCTTTGTTCACAGCCATTGACATGTCGAAGAGGTTAACGTTTCTCGCAGTTAGTATCATGGTTGCTAGGCCACCTGAACAGCACGCCTCTCACTTCCGCACTTCTTGTACTTATAGTACGCACCGTACGTAGTACGCGTAGTGCGCGTAGTGCGCGTAGTGCGCGTACTTCAAGCATGCGACCCTGAATTGGGACACAGCCCTGGAATCGATTAGTCACTTCCGGAGTACTTCCGGTAAGGTCAAAAGGTCAAGGCTAGGGTCATCAATCAAACTCGCATTCTTGAGTGACACAAGCAGGGGTGGATATGGCTCTGTGGAAAAATTAAATAATTATAACTTAAGCTGTCAACTGACCATAGTTGGTTTTAGTACATAAATATTGGGCTGACTGTGTTTCTGCCCATATGGAAAAGAAATAGGAAAAACTTATAAAAGACCTGCATAAGATGTGGCCTGCTTCATATAGTGAATCATATCAGGCTTACGTGATTTACTCATGAAAGTGGCCACTTTCTCATTACTTTCACATAAGTATCCAAAACATACATGTTTCATTTATATGATTTTTCTAGGCATCTTATATCTGTTTTCACTCTTGTGTGCTGTTCATACAAGTTTTTTTTCTTTAGCATTCTGCAGTGCATAGGCAGCGTGAGCTAGTGCATGAGGTTGAGAAATACTTTATTATACGTTTTTAAAAGTTTTAAATTGTGTAACAAAAAAATATACAAATACCAATTTAATAATTGTTTAAGTATTATTAAACAGCACAAGACACAATAGTAGGAATATGCTTGTTTGATATTTAGCAGAACAGTGTCCAAGATGTTTACTGATATACTTTCTTGCATTTGAAAATCACCGTTGGACTGAGTTTAACTGCATTAGAAGAAATGCTGATAGTTATTTTTTAGCCATACTTATAGTGTTTAAGTGTTCTACTATAAATCTCAAGTTCAAGGATGATAAAACATAAGCAAAATTTAAAATAGTAAGCTAACACAAAATTTATATATATTTTTATTTTGTTAGATTTCAAATCTTTTTCAGTGGATAAACCATTAGTATTGCTCACTCAGAAAAAATGAAGTCATCTGTAGTACTTTGTACTCACAATGATTAAGTCGTCCTAATTTAGTCATCAGGCGTTGTTAGTGTCTCTTTGTTTTCTAGGCAATGCGTTTGCATACGTTTTTTAAGCTCAGAGAACTAGTAAGATTTTACAGTGTGGATGTATGTGATATTTAAGAGCACACTGATAAGCATGAAGCATTTAAATGCACAGACCATTTTGATTCAATGCTTAAGATTTTAATGATGAAGAAGATGAGAAACAACAATTCATTCTGGGAAACAACGTTTTGCTAAAAGCATTCTTTCAAGTACACATGCAGTCTGCTTCTGTTAAAAGAGCAACTCCAGTTTATGTCACTTGTCGCTTCATTCCTTATGCAGCATTACAGTAAAAGAAAAGAAGTAAATCAAATCAGAACCAGATTCTTATTGTGATACATTAGAGGATTTGCTCTGTCGTCAGGTAGGCCACGCCTTCACGAGAGCCCAGGAATCAGCAGATGGCCCTGACACAAATAAATGGGTATTGGCTGTCACATCTCCCATCATTCCAACACTTGCTTCCTGTAAGTACACAAAATCAGCATGAACTGAAATCACAATCACATGGAGAAATGATCACTGATCTAAATATGTTGTTCTGTATAACAACAGCACCTGACACATACATGTGTTTAGCATTGCATCAAAACACTATGTAAATAATTAATATGATGGAAAAATGTACTGCTGACATTTTTTCACTCATCACTGTTTGTCACATTAAATGCATAAAGATTATTTGGGGGATTCTGGGTATTGTTTCCTTTTTTCTTTAACATTTATAGTGCTCTTACATTGTACTTTTAGGTTTACCTGAAGAATTCACCATTAAGCAATGCTCGTTTCCCCCAACGTTGTTAGGTTCTCCGTGACACCATTGCGTAAATGTGAAATAGGTTCCATCAATCCAAAACCAGTAATTCTCCTAGAAAACAGAAAAACGTAGGCAAGAATATGTTCACAAATAAGCTACAGTTCCAGGTTCTAAATGTGCATGTAGATACAATAATATGAAGAAGGAATTTTAAAGTCTTGAATAATCAGATCCCATCTTAAAGACCTCCATATCTACTGCAGGTGGGAACTAATCCCTGAGCCTGGTTCTGCCTCAGGTTTCTTCCTGTTAAAAATTGTTTTTCTTCCCCACTGTCACCACGTGCTTGCTAATGGGGGAGGGTCCTCTGAATAATGATAAGTGATATACCTGTTGACCATCTGAGCCACCAACCCATGTTAGTCCACTTTCACGAGAGGCACTAGATATGACGGCTCGAATGAACTGGTACTCGTCGTTGCTGTTTACAGATGCCAGGTTTGCATTCAAGGACTGGCAGATTCGCTACAATGGAAATCAACAGACTGAGTTCATAGAAATGACAACGTAAACAGAAAGAGTTAAGATTGCACAAAGGATAAATGATAAATTCACATCACTGCTTTTACCTGCGCCTGAGCCCAAGTCATTTGACGGTTATCGTAGAGAAAGCATCGATTCCCATACTGAGTCCAGCCGCTTGGACAAGATGCTGCTCTCTTCTCAACATGATGTTCTCCTGAAGACAATCAAAGAATATTGAGCTACTTTACTGTGTCGGAAAACGTTTTTAAAATAAAAATTCATGAAAAATGTGTTTTTATCTGAGTGTTAAAGATGAACTTTTTAAAGCTATAAATGTACTTGTCCATCACACATGAAAACAAATTTATGAAAGCTGACGTAGGAAAGCTGATGTACTGATGATAAAAATGTGATTAGTTTTGGTTTCAAACCTGAAAAGTCCACTGACCTGCTGAAATTAATGCCTCTGTCCCATTACTGGCCACTTCATCTGGAAGTGCTAGACAACAGCAAATGTTGATTTTCATTATAATTTTCAGTTTAATATATTCATGCATAAGATGTATAGATGATGCTCAGTATACTGGAATACTCACCAGCAGCAGTGCCCAGAGCCACCATTGTGCAGAGAAGTGTAGACACAGTCAGCAGCTTCATGGTGATGTTTAGCATCTCTGTACAAATCAGAAAATTCAAAGTAGGTCGTTTATGAAAGAAAAGATAGACAATAATCTGACACTTCCCAGCAAGCATTTGATATAATACCTTATCTTCCCTGTTATCAGTGTCAGCTTGTAACTTCAGCCTTCAAGTGTGCAGGTGCTGAACCGAACACCAGCACTTATATACTGTTTCTGTACCTTCACTCAAAACCAAGAACAAACAGACTAAAATACACTGTTATTTATTTTAGCTCCATGCTTGCTGGCATTTCGCTTTATAACAATGGTTTTTACCTCCACCCAGATAAAATGTCACTGCTGTTTAATTTGTCATATTGACTGATGGTCAACACAGAGATACATAACCTCATCTTTGTGTCACACTGTTGTTTTGCATGGTGAAGGTAGCTGTCTTTTACTCATCATTATCCACACTAGATGAAATAAAACATGCCAACAGTGTGTTCCTTTGTTCTTCCCAGTAATGACTGGGGACACCCCTGAAATTGAGGAGCAACCTGAACAGTGATTTGGTGAACAGCCAATTGGAAAATGAGACAGAAAAGGACAGTTTAGAATGACTTCCATGTAAAATAAAAGTCATTAGATGATCTATTAGTACACCAACTATATACATTTCAAGTGTGCAAAGAAAGAAAAGAAAAGGAAATAAAATGGTCTCTCAAACCTTTTTGTAGAAGAACACAAAACCCAAGTCCTAACTCAAGCATGGAGCTTTAACAGCAGCCCAGAGGACTCGGCTGAAAACTGCTTGGAAACCAAAAACCTCTGTGAAACGGCGACAGAAGCATCTTTGTGCGTCTGCGGTTCATTAAGTACCTCCAGATTATGACAAATGTCATCTTGATGATTTTCAAACTCAATATTGCCAAATAAAAAACCAAAAGGATATGGTTCAGTTGGACAACACACACACTTTCAGATTACCAGTCAGTGACATGCAGTAAACGGTGTGGGCTACAGTGTTGAAGACACAGCCACTGTGCATGATGCAGGCACTCAGGTGAGCTATTAAAATGTTAGCTTCTTATAGTTAGTAAAGCATATGCTTTTGAAATAAGTGTTTCCTAGCTTTAGTGGTCTTTTGTGCTACTGAGCCACGTGTTTTCATTTAGTAGTCTTAGGCTACGTTCACACTGCAGGCGAAAGCCCATCAAATCCAACTTTTCTGACCCTCTGCGACCATCTATCCCATCATGGTGTGACGCAGTGAAGCTGTCACTAATGCACCAGTGCAGCCTGCCTCACTTTCCCTGTTGCAGTAATGTTGAACCAAGTCAGCGCACTTTGCTGAGCTGCACCTGTGCAGATGCAGCTGCAGCTGCAGTGTAATGATGCACTCAGGGAAAGACACTGACTGGCCCGCACAGTTTATTAGCTGCACTCCTGCAGCAGCGCCCAGCTCGTCTACATGCGGCTCCAACCTTGTGTTTGCTCTCATTTATTTTTCTGGGTTTCTGGCAGCATGTTCATATTTCTAACTTGTGTAATTTTGACAGGATATATTTTTATGGAGAGCAAAATATTTAAAGTTTATTTTTTTAAGTTTATTTAATAATATTCCTGTCTTTTTTTAATTCATATATATGTTTAAAAACATTGTTTTAGTGTTCAATAAATGTTTATCTTGTGTGGCCCGAGACCTAAAGTGTGCCTTGACCTTTGGCCCCCTGTGCGATTGAGTTTGCCACCCCTGACCCAGCACAACTGTTGGAACAATACAAGTAAGAATACAAGGCTTTAACTATGTCCTTATTGCAGATTAATGAGCACAATAAAGCCAGCCTACTGATAAACATAACGGCTGTTGAACAGGTGACTTGTTTTTTTGTGAGACATAGAAAAGTTCTGGCTTCAGCGAACATGATTCAGGGTGAAAGGAGAAGACGTGGGTCAGGCAGCCAGGAGGAGCGGTGTGCCCCAGAACCACACGAGGACCACAGAAGAGTGGCTCGTGTTCTTGGGTAAGCCACCCCTGCTGATACACGTGTCCTTCAACATGCAAAGTGCTGCTCGTTGCTACATATAACAATTCTGGTGTGTTTGGTCCATTTCTTGGTCTTGGCTGCCCAGCTTGGCCTTACCTTGGCCTCAGAAACATTTCACGTCAGAGAGTACACGCCTGTCACATGTACGCCTTTTACTAACACTCAACAACAGCCTTCAGTAATTCTATATACCTGAAGCTCTCACATGTACACAAGGCTAGTAGGTCATCCTGAGTTCATCAATATATGTTCGTTTCATCTGTCTACAGTCTGTCTGTGTGTGTCTGTGGGAGGTTGTCTGTCTGTGCCTGTGGGAGGTTGTCTGTGTGTCGCACAGAGGCTGAAAGGACTTCATCCCAATAATGTGTTTGTTGACTGTTATTTCTAAAAGCTCTTTGTTTCTCTCACCTCATCCCCACCTGTGAAAAGATGACTGAATTTCCCAGAGTTCGTTCTGTTGGAGGTTTATTTCCTTCTGCTGCTGCTCAGAGATCATCAGAATCTATAAAGGCCTAAACTAACAAGCTTTTCCACTGGGACATTATTTTCAACAGACCTGAACAGAGTATAAGAGGACAAGAGAACATGAGTGTTTCTATTTACTTCTACAAATAGAAGTGAAGCTCACACTGCAAACAAAGTTGTATAGAAAGATTTTCCATGTGGAAAATTATTGCTATTATTGCCAAATAGCATCTCTTGTCTGGAGAACAGGACTCGCTGAAACATTATCCAGAGCTTTTGCTGACACGACATGTTCCAAGTCAAAGTCAGCTTTGTTGTCAGAAACCATGTGTGCAGATAATACACAGGAACTGGAAACTACAGCCTGAGTGTTGCACTAGAACAACGTAAAACCAACATGAAAGATAAAAAGACTCTGAGTTTGAAAAGAAATGAACTGTGGACTCATTTTAATTGTGAGAGAGCATAGCAACCAGAGATTCTGAAAGAAAAACACATTACCAGGATTATGAATTGATTTACATGCCATTGAGTCAAATAATAAACAGCCAATTATTCTGTCTCAACAGAGCTTTTCATGCTTTCCTCAGCTCCTCCCATCTCTATGTTCAGTCGTACTCACTGCCCATCATCCCAACTCCTGAGGGAAGAAACATAATTCTTGTAATTAGAAGGATGTGATCTCATAGTGTGGCTGTGGTTCAGAAGGGAGCACATCTATCAGTCTGCATGCCAAATATCCTCGGGCACGATGCTGACCCCAGGTTGTTCTCCACAGCCCACTGCAGTGTGAGTGTGGGATAGAAAGCACTTAAAGCTTAAGAGATAAGATAGAACTTTATTAATCCCTCGGGTGGGTCCTCTGGGAAATTCAGTTTCCAAAAAAGCACAGCACCGACAGAAGTTACAGAGTTACAGAATATTATATATATATATATATAATACACACACACACACACACACACACATATATATAAATACAGAGACAATATAAATAAAATATACAAAGGGGATAAATAGAATAAATAGGAATAAAAATAAAAATACAAGTGAATTGCACATTTCGAGTATTGAGTCTATTGCACCGTTGACTATTAGGAAAAGTATTACACAGTGAGGTGAAGAGGCACTACAGCTTAGTTGTTCCCCCCTCCTTTGTCCTCCTGTTTCCCCTCCCTCTCCCCTCCAGAGAGGAGTTAAACAGTCTGATGGCGTGTGGGACAAAGGAGTTTTTAAGTCTGTTAGTTCTTGTCTTGGGGAGAAGCAACCTGTCACTGAACAGACTCTTCTGGTTGTTTATGGCCGTGTGCAGAGGATGCCCAGCATTGTTCATAATGTCCATCAGTTTCTTTAGTGTCCTTTTCTCTGCCACTGTCACCAGAGTGTCCAGCTTCATGCCGACCACAGAGCCAGCCTTCCTGATCAGTTTCTCCAGCCTGGATGAGTCCTTCTTTGCTGTGCTGCTCCCCCAGCACACCACAGCATAGAAAAGTACTCCAGCAACCACCGACTGGTAAAACATCCTCAGGAGCTTGTGCCATTAATGAGGCATGTTGTATAAAGTGGTGTGAGTGCTCAGGCAGAGTGTAAACAAGCCGAGTAAGACATACTCAACTTCCACAAAATGACTACTACATAATTCATTCTAAAGTTCAGAAGCTATATCTGAATTCTGCACTTATATTCTAATCTCTCTGCCTTATTTAAACATCCACGTTTTCAAAAATCTGTGATAACCTCAATTGTTTTAATAATACATGTCGATTAGCTCTCCATTGTGTAGCCCCTTTAAAATACAGCTTATTTCAAACCGTCAATCCTTCCTCTTGGATGCAGGATTATATTCTGTAGAAAAGCTGAACAGATGTGGAAAAAGACCTTATTAACCTTGTTCAACTGACTAAACGCTGCAAGAACATCTTACTTTACTGGCTTGATTAGCAGTGATAAGCACTATACGCACATCTCTGACTGCTTTGTCAAGGAGGGAGTGACAAAGCCGTCCTTCGGTGTAACCCGACCTCAGAAAAGAATCTCCACAAATATTTGCGTACTCATACTCAAGCTTGATATATTACTCACTGTCTCGTGAAGGTCTGATGATCAGTGTGTCAACGTTTGAAAATTCTCTCCCAAGTTGTGCATTAAGGTGAGCCTGACTCTGTCTGGCTGGTACTCCTCAGATAATATCTGATGTTTAGATCATTTATGATGTTTGTGCTTAAATGGTTTTATTTCATATAAAAACCTACAGTTACAAGCAAAATAGAGTAGAAAGCATTCTGTTAGTTCAGGCTTATTAAAAGCAGAAGAAAATCCAAATCTCTGGTGTAATGCACACACTGCTTCAGTCCTTAAGCTGCAGAACAAAGGAGAGAATAAAAATGCAGACAAGTAGCGTCTGAGCCGATCACGTTCATCTGTAGTTCAGACATGTGGATTACAAACGGAGTTACAGGTGAACTGTTAGCTTGTTTCAGTGCTGGGATGATCACAGATTATGATAACGACAGATGGAGATTAGCATCATTCATATAAGAACAGGATCCAGATTTCCTCGCACACAGTGAGAGCGACGGTGATCATGACAATCAAAACAAAAGTAGTTGATCAAAGACACGAAGAGAAGAAGAGCTTCATCTGTCAGTGTCTCACACACAGCAATGACTTCTGAACATTGATTTATGTGTCATTAGAAGTGACCGAGATGCAGGAGTTAAACACAACGACAGCACAGAATGATTCTTTTCAATTTTTAATTCGGTTTTATCGCCACTTCACATAATAATACATGATTTACTCTGTGTGCTGGGATATGAGAACGTTTTCAAAGCCACCGTATCAGTTAAAGAACCACCTCTACATCTGCTACCAACTCCTATTAAACAAACACAGCTCACTGTCATCACATTAACTAACAGCTGAGTGCTCTGCTGTGTGACTGAAACGTCTCGTTTTATTTCCAGTCTTCATTTCTGTTGCTTTATCCCACAAGTAGTCAGTAGGTATGCAGATTTTATTCCTCAGACTAACTGTGACAGTTCAGTGTAAACTGTTCTTTCAACATCAGGTTTAAACTTCAAAGAGAGACCATCATGTGTTGGAAATTTGGTAATTGAGTGTTGTGCAGTGAATTGTGCCTACAGTTTTGCAAAGTGTGTGTTACAAAATTGCAAACTGAGTGCAAAGCAGTTTTTGTGCTTTTAGTTTTGCAAACTCAGTGAGTGGTTTTGCTATAAGTCTGAATAGTTTTAGAAATTGTGCTGCAGGAATCACAGTTAGGGTTTAAGCATTCAGAAAAAACTGTAAAAGAGGAGATTCAGATTAGAGATCTCTGCTGCCACCTTCTGATGAAGACGCTTTGTTCTCCACACAGAAGTAAAGCTGTGGCTGTGACTCAGTTCTTCCAGGTGATAAAGTATTTTTCATTTCTGTAGTTGGTACGTCGATATACTGAAGTAAATATTAATAATTCATTTTGGGGTTGTGTCATATTTATTATCTGGGAATCTGCTACATTAAACATGGCCAAATATTCAAAGTGTGTGTGTGTGTGTGTGTGTGTGTGTGTGTGTGTGTGTGTGTGTGTGTGTGTGTGTGTGCGCGCATGTGTGTGCGTGCGCGTGTGTGCGTGTGCGTGTGCGTGTGCGTGTGTGTGTGTGTGTGTGTGTGTGTGTGTGCAACCCACCCACCAAATTCAACACTGTGGACCTCCAGCCATCCTTTTAAAGCTCTTGTCCACTCCTTTCTCATTCAGTGTGACTGCTTTTGCGAGGCTGGTCTTAAAGGGTCTCTTGTGTCTGAGGAGAGGATGGTTACTTCCCAAACATTAATGCAACAACAGCACTGCACTTGAGTTTTTTCTGGATGGATCAGAAGATTTGGATTTGCTCACTTTGCCTTCATGTGAGCAAAGCTCCGTTAAATCTATTCTGAAGTTAGTCTCGTGATTTTTAAACATGGACTCATCAGGATTTGTTCAGTGCTGTAAGTGTGTCAGTCTGGTATTTGAATAGTTTTTGTGTGTCCTGTTGTTTGAATACTTATTTCAAAATCTCATGTGGTCCAGAGCCTGCTGAGGTGATGTTCACTGTGAGAGGATGTGGAAGCTTTCTTAGTGGGAAAAGCACAACCAGAGGTGCTGAAGCTCTTCAGATCAAACTGACATTATTATTTCATCATGACTGGCTCCAGCTGAATTGCTGTTGGCTGTTCTTTGTCAGTCTGCGACTGACCTTTGACAACGTTTCTGTATTTTTCAAATGTAGAATTGAGCGTCTGTGGAGGGAGGTTTGGACAGGTGTGACACATTTACTATGATGTACTCACAGCTTGGAGGAAGATGGATTTCTCATCATCTCAGATACTCTTCATCTCTTCTGTGCCCAGCACTCCTTCCTCCCAAGTCTCAACGTGGATTTCTTCTCTGTTGTCTGTCATGATACCCACCCAGGTGTTCTGGAGTCTCCACTGAAGGCTGAAGATGTCGAATCTCAATGCCTTGACATTGATCCCCTTGTGCCTTCATCTAGTTTTAGAAGAGACATTTCCTGGACCGCACTCTCACATGCTCTGTACCTACATCACCATCCCTGAGAGTCGCAGCTTGGCCCGTCACAGGGTGAAGTTATAAGAACGTCTTATTTTACCAAGTCCTCTCTCAGGTTCCTAAATCATTGATGGCATTGAGATAGTTTTTTAAATAATCTCTTCTTCTGTAATATAAGAACCTCTCCTGCTTTTAATGGTACTTTTCATTACTTCCTGGTGCATTCTCGTCCCAAACAGATGCTGACGAGCTGACACAGTCACATGGAAGAGGGAGAGAAATCTGACAAAACTAATGATTTCAGTGAACCTCATGTCTAACAATGACAGATGTATAAAATAAATAAAGATGAAAGTAACACGTCCTCTTTAGTTTTCTGTGTTACTAATACTCCACTGATCAGATGTCTGAAGCTTCTCCTCTGGCAGGACAGGAGTGAGGCCTGGTCCTGTGAGCCGCTGTGAGGATGTACTCGGGGAAAGGTCACCGGCCTCAGGCTCTTCACCTTTTTAAAGACAAAGCAGTCATTTAGATAGAAGATTGGACAGTGTTCACCTGCACAAAGAGAAATTAAATTAAATGTAATTACTGACCAACACTCACAGTGTTTTCTACAGCTGTGGCCAAACATTTAGAGAACAACAAGTGTTGCTCTTCACACACTTTTAGATCTTTTTGTCAGATGTTTTCTGAAGGATAGAAACTTCTATGTTTCTACAGCATGTGATTGATTATATTTGCTCAGCTCTGAGTTCTAATTGTAGCTGATGAGAAATGACTGAACCATCCTAGTGACAGCTCTGGATCTTAGACTGTAGGATCCACAGGAAGTTTCTAAAGATGATGACCCCGAGCGTGTTTCTGCTGTGCTGATGGATCTCCAAGGAGCGTCCTGACTCTGTGTCACATGTTAGCTTCATGTGGGTCAAAGGTCAAAGCTGCTGACTGTCAGGAAGCTTCAGAGAAGATCAGACAAAAACGAAACACAGAGCTGAAGATGAAGCAGATCTACATGTGACTGTTGATGGTTTCAGATGTGGATCTCTGTGCTGTCCACACACAGATGCAGGCTAATAAATACAAATAGAACAAGATAAAATACAAATACTATGAATAAATGAGTGGAGACTAAATGTAAGTGTGAGGTAGATGTATGTGCAAAGGATCTATGAGCTTGATATGAAAGATGACCTGATGTGCAAACATTACTGTTAAAACAGGTCAGCTGTCCAAGAGTCTGACAGCAGTGGGAAGAAGGAGTTGTTGAGTCTGGATGTTCTGGATTTTGAATGGATGTTTTGGATTTTGGGGTTCAAAATGTTGAAAATGGGGAACAAAACAAGAAAAAAAAGAAAAAAAGAGAGGAGTGTAGAAATGTGTGTAACAGTTGTTTCCAACTAGAGGGTGAGGGTGGTACTGCAGGCCACCAGCATTGTCTCACTTTCTGGATTTTAAGAAAGGGGCGTTCAGAACCAGAGAGGGGAGATGTGTTGTTTTAAGCAGTGAGAACAATGATCAAAATGTCTCAGTGTGTCACTTGCAGGTGAAGAGCAGACCTGGATCAATTTTCCACGTGCAGCAGACGGAAGAAAATTATAGGTTAACACCATTATAGGTTAACATCATTAGAAACACTCAAGCCAAGTTTTGGCTGAATTGTTTTACAGCTTAACTTCCATGTGTTTGTCACCCTGAGAACACAAGCTCCAAAATCTCTCCCTGAAGACAAGAAATGCAGTTCCAGAACAACGAGATGGATCTCAAGAGCTCACAGCAGCATCCTGAGTAGTGAAGAAAAGGTCCAGCAGCAGCAGCAGCAGCAGCTGTGCAAGACAGCGACAGCAAGGATAAAAATGGCATCATCATGACTGGATGGGTGGATGTGCATTTCCAACGAGCTGCAACTTCACTGTGTGTGAATGGACTTTGAAAAGACTGCCTGAGTTGGACATTTGCCACTTTCGGCGCAAAAATGGCAAGATGAGAGTGTTAAAGACACAGGACAAAGCTGAAAGACAACTGACTCTCACTGGACTGCTGCAAGGAGGGAGATGAGATGAGACCACAGTGGAAGGAGCAGGGAGGACATGGAGGAAGGTTGTTTTAGTGTGGGGAATGAAATTTGGGTTTAGGAAACTGGGAAGAAAAAACGACTGCCTTGCGTGGAGAATTGAAAAGTGTCTGGACCACTGCAAAGAGGAGAGGTACACAAAATTACACAAACAGAAAAATGCATTAATCGTACTAACACAAACACACATGCAATGAAGCTCATGAAGATCAAACAGTATTTTAAGCATTTCTGTTAACATCATCTTGTCCGGTTCACTTAGTAGGTTGAGAAGTGATACATAGACTAGTGAACTAGTATTATTTTTGGGGAAGGATGATTGAATCATTGCAGGGGTGAACAGAATGCTGCAGGGGGGTCAGATGAGTGGAGACTAATAGATTATTGAGTTTCTTGTTTCTGATGTGTGGGGAAGGTCTTATCATGACACACATCTGGGTACATGGGGGAAAACAAAAACTCATTATGTAATAGAATATTGCTGTTGTGTGAGGTGTGACTGGTGGATGAAAGTTTTGGAGATTTACTGATGCATTTTGTTTTGGTACCACTTTGAACCTGCCAGTTTTGATCAATTATTCTAAGAGTATGCTTAGACAAGTCCTAAAACTAGGCCTTCATATTTTTTGATTTTTAACAGTGCACTGAGATTTTTTGTTTGGCAATTTTCTCTTTTTCAAGCAGGCTGCAAGATCGGAATCGAAAGCGCTACACAACATGTTGAACAATCGCAAGTGAGCTTCTCCAAAGTTAAAATGGGCTGTCATTACTGTTTGAACTTTACCCACACACCACTCCTCACTCCTCCCACCCGCTGCACACAGTCACTGAGTACAGACCGGCTGATTCCTGTAAAGGGAGAGGCAGGAAGAGACGGAGCAACACCTGAAAAACAAGAAGCTCAACGTCATTTTGCAGAAGTGACAGTGTGAGAGAGCAGCAGCAGAGCTGCAGTCGAGTCCTGTTTGTCTCTAAAAGAAGATTCACTGGAGTCCATCAGGTTCCTCTCAGCAACAGTGGTGAGTGCAGCTGATCACACTTCCTGCTTCTACACAAATCTTCACTCTGTTCACTTCATCAGGACTCATCACAGTCACACTGGATCCATAGAAATCTGCTCATGTAACCACAGATCCACTGTAGGAGCATCGAGCTGCTGCTTCAGTCTCACTGTGGCTCTGCTCAGGACTGTGGACTCAGGCTGTGCTCTGGACTTCAGACTGACTCCACACTTCTTGTTTAAGATAAGATGAGATAAGACTTTATTGATCCCACAACGGGTAAATTTTTGCGTCACCTCAGCTCAGGTACAGATATCAGAAGGAAATACAAAAATACAAATAAGTACAATCAATGAAAAAAAGTAAGATAATACACTATATACAATGGTAGCATACACAGTATGTGATTATGGATATAATTGGAAATATGGAAGACATAAACTATATAGCTTGATATAGCTATTGTACCACTACTATTCCTATTTATAGACATGCACACACACACACATGTACACACTAGATATACATATGTATACATATACAGACATATACCTGCACATGTCCGTACACATGAAGGTCCATTATGCATGAAGTGGTGACTGTGGATGTTCACAGTGTCCAGTGACTTATGACATCGTGATTGAGGAGTTATAGAGTCTAACTGCTGTTGGGACGAATGATCTGCCAAAGCGCTCCTTCCTGCAGCGAGGGTGTTTCAGTCTCTGACTAAAGGAGCTGCTCAGCCCACTCACAGACTCATGCAGTGGGTGATGTGGGTTGTTCATGATGGATGTCAGCTTTACTAACATCCTCCCCTCACCAACCACCTCCACAGACTCCAGGGGACATCCCAGCACGGAGCTAGACCTCCGCACCAGTTTGTCAATCCTGCTCCTGTCCCTGTCCGTGCATCCACTCCCCCAGCAGGCCACTGCATAGAAAAGGGCAGATGCTACCACAGTGTCATAGAATGTCCTTAACAGAGTCCTGCAGACTCCGAAGGACCTCAGTCTCCTCAGCAGGTGGAGTCGACTCTGGCCCTTCTTATACAGGACGTCTGTATTTGTAGTCCAGTCCAGTTTCTTGTTGAGGTGAACACCCAGGTACTTATAACAGTCCACTATCTCAATGTCTTTCCCTTGGATGTTCACCGGTGTTGTAGGGGGTGACTTCCTCCTGAAGTCTATGATCATCTCCTTTGTCTTGCCGGCGTTGATTTGGAGTACGTTGGTCTCACACCAGCCAACAAAGTCACTGATGACCCCCTTGTATTCCTGATCATTCCCGTCTGATACGCATCCAATGATGGCTGTATCATCTGAGAACTTCTGTAGATGGCAATCGTCCGAATTATAACAGAAGTCTGAAGTGTAAAGGCTGAACAGGAAAGGTGAGAGAACCGTGCCCTGTGGTGCCCCCGTGCTGCAGATTACCACCTCAGACACACAGTCATGGAGCCTCACATACTGTGGTCTGTTGGTAAGGTAGTCGATGGTCCATGCAGTCAGCTGTTTGCCTACTCCGGCTCCCTCCAGCTTCCCTCTCAGTAGTGCGGGTTGGATGGTGTTGAAAGCACTGGAGAAGTCAAAAAACATGATCCTCACAGTGCTCCCCGCCTGCTCTAAGTGAGAGAGGGATCGGTGTACCAGGTAGATGACAGCGTCATCCACCCCAATTCCAGAAGGGTAGGCAAACTGCAGGGGGTCCAACACTGAGCCCACCAGTGGCTGAAGGTGGTGCAGGATGAGCCTTTCCATGGTCTTCATCAGATGAGAAGTCAAGGCAACAGGCCTGAAGTGGTTGGGCTCCCTGGGGTGTGCGATTTTTGGCACCTTAACCACACAGGAAGTCTTCCACAGTTCAGGAACCCTCTCCAGGCTCAGGCTCAGGTTGAAGATGTACAGGCCCACCTGACAGAGCTGGTCTGCACAGTCCCTGAGCAGTCTGGAGCAGATTCCATCCGGACCTGCTGCCTTCGTCCTCTTGAGCTGATTTCTCACCTGATCAGCTGTGAAGGAGATGTGAGGCTGGGCTGGAGTGGGGGGTGGGGCTCGCTTCGTTGTGGATAGATGTGTGGATAGGGGTGAAGCAGGGTTGTGGTGAGAGGAGAGCTCAGGTGACAATGGCATTGCACCCGGAGGGGGGGGGGCGGCAACTGGAGGGGGGTTAATGGAACCTGGGGGGTGGGAGAGGTGATCAGTGGGCCATTGTCAAATCTGTTAAAAAACAGATTCAAGTCGTTAGCCCACCCCCGGCCAGCAGACACTGTGGCTCCTCCATTATCCTGGAAATGTCCAGAGATTTGTTTCATGTTCCTCCAGACTTCTCTGACGTTTTTCTGTTGGAGTTGGTTTTCCCATCTTCCTACTGAAGTGCTCCTTGCCTTCTCGGATCTTGTATTTAAGATCCTTTTGGACTTTCTTAAGTTCCTCCTTGTCTCCCGACCAGAAAGCACTCTTCTTCTTGTTCAGCAGGGCCTTCAGTTCTGGGGTGACCCACGGTTTATTGTTTGAGAAACACTGTATCTTCTTGGTAGGCACAGTGTTCTCAACACAGAAATGAATGTAGTCCGCGATGCAGTGGGTGAGGTCGATGTCCTCACCGTGAGGCTTGCAGAGTTCCTGCCAGTCTGTGCATTCAAAACAGTCTCTTAAGGCCTCAGTGCATTCCTCAGACCACACCCTTATCACCTTCTTCGTGGGGGGGTTCCTCTTCACCATGGGAGTGTAGGTGTGGTGGAGAAGGACCAGGTTGTGGTCTGAGTGGCCAAGCGGGGGGAGGGGTGATGCACTGTAAGCCTGCTTTGTGTTGGCAAACAATAGATCCAGGGTTTTGCTGTCCCTTGTATGGCAGTCAACGTACTGGGAGAAGTTTGGGAGAGTGACAGATAGTGAGGCATGATTGAAGTCCCCAGAAATAATAATGAGGGACTGCGGATGTGCCATCTGTAGCTGAGAGACAGTGGAGTGAATGTAATCACAGGCTGCTGTAGCGTCGGCCGAGGGTGGGATGTAAACAGTCAGCACAATAGCGTGTGAAAATTCCCTGGCCAGGTGGTATGGCCGGACGCTAACTGCCAACAGTTCAATGTCTTTGGTACAGCTCTGTTCCTTCACAGTGATGTGTCCCGGGTTACACCATCTCTCACTGACATACATTGCTAGTCCCCCACCTCTGCTCTTACCACTCTCCATTGCATTCCGGTGCTCTAACCAGTTGAAAGCCATCCAGAGTTATGACAGAGTCCGGTGTGTGGTCCGTGAGCCATGTCTCAGTGAACAGGAGGAGGCTGCTCTGCTTGTACTCCCACTGCAGTCTGGTTAGCGCAATTAGCTCTTCCATCTTGTTGGGTAAAGATCTTACATTACCCATGAGAATGGATGGAATGCTTGGTTTGTACCGTCTCCTTCTTTCCTGGTACTTCACTCCAGCCCTGCGTCCCCTCCTCCAACGTCGTAATTCCTTCGGAATCTTGGGTCGCTCCTCCGGGAGTACTTTCCTGTTGCTCAGTGCTAGCAGCTGCTCCCTATTGTAAACAATGGCTTGGCTTACAGATTCTCCAGAAGTGGTGGTAAAAAGTCCCAAAAAGAGTAGAAGACATACTACTACTCTCTTTTTTTTTTTTTTTTTGTCCCGTTTGGATCTATAGCCATCAGAATTGTTGTCTTGAGGCAAAGAAAGATGCCAAGCGGATTTATTTTACCAAGTGGATCATCATGGCCTTGCCATATTGGTCCATTTGATTGACCTTTATTATAATTATGAATTTATTTTATTTTCAGTTGCAAACGGGACAGACATGACTGTGGGATAGGACAGGGGGAAAGAATGAAAGAAAGAGAGGGAGAGAAAGAAAACCAAAGGGGAGAAGAGACGGTGAGAAGGGGGGGAAGAGAAAAAAACAAAACAAACAAACAAAAAAAACAAAACTCCTGGGTCACCTGTATGGAGAAAAAACATACTACTACTCTCACAAAAAGTTGTGGGTCCACGTTGCACAAGAAATAAAACACGACCAAGAGTGTCAGGTAAAAAAAGCTTAAAGCACAAGAAAAAACAGAAAGGAAAGGAAAAAGCTGGGAGCTGAGGAAACAGGCTGCCTACCGTGGCGCCATCTTGGATGTTATTGGGGTGATTTATTCATCACTTCCTGTTCCTCTTAGATTGATTCTGGATCTGATTGATCATAAGGATTACAGATGTGAAAACACCTATTTATTCTTTATTGATATAAAGCCTTTGATACTGTAAACCAGCAGATTTTGGTCAGTACTTCAAAAAGTCATTCACACATTTTACAAAGATTATCTGACTTAGTGTATCCTGTAAGAGTCACAGATGATCCTCAATCATTCAGAAAACAGTCGATGCTGCACTTTATAACTTTGTGTGGAAACATGAATCTCATTATTTAGACAGATGTGTTTGAATCATCCTGATAATCAGGCTTTAAACATGTCAGAGTTCCACACATCAGCTGTGATATTCAAGCTGACCTGGATCAAACATGTCATCAGACACAAACATAGATGATGCTGTTTAATCCCAAAGCTTATTTAAACAAACTGGAGGACAGAATTCCTCCTTAAATGGGATTTTGATCAAATCCACTGATCTCGTTTTCACACACAGGCTTTATCATGGTGGCTTCTTCTCTACTAACATCAATCTTTGATTTGGACAAACAAATATGTGAAACACAAAAATAAATCAATGTTTTCTGAGGATCCAGAATAACATGAATGATGTATCCCAGCGAGTGACTGGGAAAGTTCATCTTCTTCCACATCCTGAGTTTGTGAGGATGTTCCAGTATCTGTGAGAGAAAACAGGACAGTTTTTACTGACGCACAAATGGACCAAATATACAGACACCTCTGAATAAACATGTTCTCATCAATGCCATTAAAATACTGGATCAACAGTTAATAACACATTTCTGAGGTTTGTGATTCATCGTCCTCCTCACTGTCAGCTCTACTGGAACAGTCACTGTTTAATATTAATGGCTCGTTGATCTGGACGTACAATAAGAAGTATTCAGTCACCAACAAGGTCGAAGTTTACTTCACAGTGATTGATGGAAAATATCCAACAAACTGATTTATTCAAGTATACAAATGATCTGGATGAATCTTGGACCTTCTGTAAAACAGAGAAACAATTTCACATCTTTGTAACGACTGTATTTATCTTCATCCCCAAACGTTGATCCTGTCCATCTGGACGCTGCACTGTACAGCAGACACTACGATGTTAGGTTTGTGTTTGGATGAACCAGTTTGTGTCTGAGTGTGTTGCTGGGTCTCCACCAGTTACTCTGAGAACTGAAGAAGCTTCTCTGATGAAACGTCTTCAAGAAACTCAAAGAAGTCCAGACGCTTTTCTCTCCAAGCTCCTCAGACTACTGACGCTTGTTTCTCTCTTTGTAAAATGAAATTTAAAGTGAATTTTGAATCAAATGTTTCTCTTCTTTCTCCCTCAGAGTGCAGACATGTCTGCTGCCAGCAATCTGCGATCTGAAGATCCGTTTCTGTGCTCCATCTGTCTGGATGTGTTCACTGATCCAGTCTCTACACCATGTGGACACAACTTCTGCAAAACCTGCATCAGTCAGCACTGGGACATGAATGTCATCTGTCAGTGTCCCATGTGTAAAGAGACTTTCTACACTCGACCTCAGCTGAGGGTCAACACCTTCATCTCTGAGATAGTTGCTCAGTTCAGACGTGAAGCTCAGCAGAAAGCCAGCAGCAGCAGCTCAGAGCAACAAGCTGCCAAACCAGGAGAAGTTCCCTGTGACGTCTGCACTGGAACCAGACTGAAGGCCCTGAAGTCCTGCCTGGTGTGTCAGACCTCCTACTGTCAGACTCACCTGGAGCCTCATCTGACACTGAAAGGTCTGAAAAGACATCAGCTGGTTGATGCTGTGGAGAACCTGGAAGGCAGGATGTGCACGAAGCACGATAAACTCCTGGAGCTGTTCTGTAAGACCGACCAGACATGTGTCTGCGTGCTCTGCTCTGTTTTAGACCACAAGAACCACGAGTTTGTTCCTCTGAGAGAAGAATATGAAGGAAAGAAGGCAGAGCTGGAGAAGACAGAGGCTGAGATTCAGCAGATGATCCAGAAGAGACGACTGAAGATTCAGGAGATCACAGAGTCGGTGAAGATGAGTAAAGATGCTGCAGACAGACAGAAAGCAGAAGGTGTTCAGGTCCTCACGGCTCTGATGGAGTCTGTTGAGAGACGCCTGAAGGAGCTCATGAAGGAGATCGAAGACAAACAGGAAGCTACAGAGAAACAGGCTGAAGGTCTCATCAAAGATCTGGAACAGGAAATCTCTGAGCTGATGGAGAGAAGCTCTGAGGTGGAGCAGCTCTCACGCTCTGAAGACCACCTCCACCTCCTCCAAAGCTTCTCCTCCCTGAAAGCTGCTCCACCCAGCAAAGACTGGACAGAGGTCAGAGTTCATCCACCATCATATGAGGGGACTGTGGGGAGAGCTGTGGCTCAGCTGGAGGAGACAATCAGGAAACTCATGAAGAAGAAGCTGTTAGAGGCTGAGCTGCAGAGGGTGCAGCAGCATGAGGTGGATGTGACTCTGGATCCTGATACAGCAAATCCCTGGCTCATCCTGTCTGATGATGGAAAACAAGTTTATGATAGTGATGTGAGGAAGAAACTTCCAGACAACCCAGAGAGATTTTCTGACTGTGTTTGTGTTTTAGGAGAGCAGAGTTTCTCTTCAGGCAGATTTTACTTTGAGGTTCAGGTTAAAGGAAAGACTGAGTGGACTTTAGGAGTGTCCACAGAGTCGATCAACAGGAAGGGAGAAATCACAGCGAGTCCTCAGGATGGTTTCTGGACTGTAGTGCTGAGAAATGGAAATGAGTACGAAGCTTGTGCTGACCCTTCAGTCCCCCTCTGTCTCCATCCTGGTCCTGAGAAGGTGGGGGTGTTTGTGGATTATGAGGAGGGTCTGGTCTCCTTTTATGATGTAGGTGCTGCAGCTCTGATCTACTCCTTTACTGGCTGCTCCTTCACTCACAAACTCCACCCATTCTTCTGTCCCTGTCCTAATGATGGAGGTAAAAACTCTGCACCTCTGATCATCTGTCCTGTCAATCAAACTGATCAACGACTGATTTAATTGGATGAATGATTGATTTTTCTTGAAGGGAACAAATGAACATATTGAGTGTAAATCCTCTACAGTCTCCATGTTTCTATAGAATCTGATCATCAGGACTCTGATTCACACTTTGATTCTCATGGAGTTTGATTTGAACAGAAGAAAAGTTGAATCAGGAAATGTTCCCACTGATGGAGACTCGAGCTGAAGAGCAAATATCAGAGAACAAATGTCCAAAAGCTTCATTTCCAATAAAGTTTGTTCAATGCTTTGAGTGAATCCAGACTCATGTGTGGCTGTTATACGGAGCATCAGAGTCCAGCTGAGTTATGTTGGATACAAACTGCTTATTTTGGCTCTGTGAGGAGTTTTGTTCACTGAAAACTGATGAGACGGATAATATTCAAAGAACTCTGTAGAGATTCATGCATCCATGTTCTCCACCTGCAGGTGTGGAGGAGAAAGGTGGAGCACAGACTGCTGCATCCTTCCAGTCACATCATTTTGATGATTATATTTGCATGTTGTGATGATTTGGGTTAAAGACAAACAGAGTTGAACGGCTGCAGTCACAGCATGAAGACGATGCTGAAGCTGAGCTGTCAGTGAACATGTTTCACTGTGATTTGATTTGAAGAATAGAAAGTGTGTGTGGCTGCTGACAGCTGCAGTCTCTGCTAGTCTGCATAACACACACACATGTAGCCCTCATTTACTCAATACCATTAAATAAATGGGCTTTGGGTTCTTTTTCTAGTGTACTCTCGTACGATATTTTTAAGCTAACTTCTCTTTTGTTTCTGGGATCAATGAAGCTTATTCCTTAACAGCAGCACTACACGTGAAAATGAACACGAGTGTCTACAGTGCAGTAAATCATGTCATACACCATGTAAAGTAGAGCCTTGCAACCCTCCTTTAATTTACCAAACAATGAAAACAAGAAAATAATAAAATGGCAGATTTCAGTATTCAGGCAAACCAAAAACACACACAGCAACTTACCCACTGTACACAGAATCTCCACACACACAGTGTAAACCACCAGTGATAAAACAATTACAGTCCCAAACTAAACCTAAAGCCGGCAGAGATAAACCCTACGTTGCAGGCCTGTGTTGCTCCAGAATAAATCCAAAACGATCTCACAACCGGAAGTTCTTCACTCAACGAGCAAAAAATAAATAAACTCAGTACCTTGTGAAACGTGCAATTCCCACCAGATTAATCCAGGTAACAAGTTGTCTTCAGCTCCTTCAGAAACACTCCGCTCTGAATGCAGCAGCACAAAGATGAGGAAGGTCCGTGATCTCCACCTGCTCCACAAGCTACCTGTTTTAGCTTCCCACGTTGCCAGAGGTACTCTGAGTGACGTGGGCACTCAGAGTGACTATCTGGGGTGTGTCCGTCGTTATCCAGTTCGGTAACGATCCTCTGCAGCTTGTTATGTTCCACAACTTTAGCTAAACAGCAGCCTACAGTAGTCCTTATTAGCGAACGGCTGGGTTAGCCTCACTTTAACTTTAACGTGCACGGCCGCAAGAAACAAAGCACACAGTCCAGCAGACTCACGCTGAAACTTTACGTGTCATGTCACTAGCTTACCGACACTGACTTATCTGTCCGAAAAGTCAAAACACACTTACTACTAAGCTAACTTCTCTGGATGCTCGTGTAACTCACGCACCACCGCCCTCTCTCCTCGCGCTCTCTTTTTTTCCTTTTCCTCTCCACCCTGTGTTACGTTCACAGACCTTATCCCCGTAGGAAATTACAGTTCTCACAAACAATTCACAAGAAAAGAAAGATAACTTATTTTAAACAATGCAAACATGTTTTTAATCATTTTACATGAACTTTTACCTTTTTAATAAACAAGAAAATTTAAATAAATGAACTCTTTGATATTTATATTCTCAGACTTCACTTATCTTTTACTATTTATGCATCTTTTTAACCCGGGTTACACACACAACATTCCCCCTGAGGCAACGATGCAGCAACAACACAAAGAACAGCTGCAGACACACACACACACACACAATATCATTTTATTCTGTCTTTGTTTTGATTTTTTACAATTTTTGCACATTGCACTTTATGTCGTCCTGTGTTGATTTTCTGTTATATGTAGGGATGGGTACCGGTATCCGGTGACATAAACGGTAGTAACCAGACGAAAAGCAGCGCACATTTCGGTGCTTTATTTTCCTGAGCTGTCACACACTTTGGCTTCTAGCCAATTATTTTACCTTTGCAAGCGTAGTAGGCAGGCCCAGGTACGTACGTTCTTTTAGAGCAGAGCTACAGATTAAAAACGCCCAAGGCGAAGCGGTCAAAAGTCTGGCTGTACTTCACAGCAAAAGATGCAAACTCAGCAGCAACAAATGCTTTAAGCTGATACTGTGACACTGTCAAAGGAGGTAACACCTCAAATCCGATGAAACACCTGGCGACGCATAGCGTTTTTTTTAAAAGCCGAGAAATGCGCTGTATTTGATAGCTTGCTGCGAGACCTCACACCGAGCACATCTACTGCGGGTGTGGTGCCTGTTATCGGACCCGGAGTTAGCAACATCCCCCAAAAACACGAAGAGGAGAGTCCTGGCCCCTAGCCCTGCCAGTGTAGCAGAAATGATGAGGATGATGATGCAGCAGCAGCCGTTCTTCTCTGCGTGAGTAGCTTAATGTTGTTCGTGTGTAATTTACGTTGAGTAGGCTAACCACGTTATTACATTAATGCATGTAAGGTGAACTAGCAAACACCATCATAGCTACATGCGGCTGTCTTCTTGTTTGATGGCAGATACTCCCTTCACCCTGGCCAAAAAGGCTAAAATGACCAAAGAAGTGTGGAAAGAAGTGGAAAACAGCTAAACATGAGAGGTTTTTGGACAAAGTTTGTGTTTTTTCCATTGTTTAAGCACTGCTTCCAGCCAAGAGTGATACCATATATGCCACATAGCTGCAGAAAAGGCTAACATTGTTATCTTTTTACAAAAAAACAGCTGAACATGAGAGGTTTTTGGACCAATTTTGTGTTCTCCATTCTTTAAGCACCGGTTTGAGCACCGTTTAAGCAGGAACATTGTGTACTGTACCTGGACATGGTTGTGTAACACAGTAACAGGAAAAAACAATATTAATTATTATTAATTAAAGAATATATTAATGGGCCAATAGGTTCGACTATAGAAGCACAGGGATGTGTTTTAATGAGACACAGAGACAGGAATGTAACTCAAAAGAACAAACCGGCTTTAGTGAAATAAAGCACGAGTTTGACAACCACAGGTTAAAGGCGATTTACAATTGTAGAAAAGAACAACAAATGAAAGCAAAGTAAAACACATAAAAATAGTAACTTTTGATCTCAATGTTGGGACACCCTAGTAACCGGACTCCTTAACTGTTATAGAAAGCAGATTACACAAATTCAGTGTTCATTCAGATGAAAATCTCACACACCTTTCACATGTGGAGAATGTTCTACACAACAGCTTATCATTTAAAGTCCCAAATAAAACATGTCCAAGGGGTAAAGTCCAAAAATTCCCAGGGTGTGAAAGAAAATAGGGGTGAGAGAATGTCAGTCAGTGGTGTTATAACCAGCTGTGTGTGAAAGTGTGAGTGATACAGTCCTACCACAACGCAAAGTGCAGCAGATCATCAAGAAAGAAGCGAATCTCAGTCTTTCAAAGTCCAGGTGGGAAGGCTCGCACCTCAGGAACAATCCAGTGTACAATAAACCTGACCTGTCAACAGAAGGGGTCAGCAACTCAAATATTAATTATGCTGTTCTAGCTGTAATTCACAACTTAGAAGTTTGATGACGTCATATTTGACCTAAATGACAAAAAATAACATCTCTCTCATACAAACTATGCATTAATGCAACGTATTGTTAAAACACTTTTCCAAAAAATATATGAAAACATTAAAACTTACAATCCAACTAAGTAAAGTTATTGCAAATGCGACAATTATAAATCAAAACAATTTAGAGAGTCATGGTGCCACGACAATAACTTGGTCTTAAACACCAAAAAGACCAAGGAGATCATTGTAGATTTCCAGAAGAAGGGTCATAACAACCATCTGCCTCTCTTCATTGGCAGTGAGGCGGTGGAGAGGGTGAGCAGTTTTAAATTCTTGGGGGTAACTGTGACCGAGGACCTGTCCTGGGGCAACCATATCACCTCAGTTGCACGGAAGGCCCAACAGCGCCTCTACTACCTGAGGAGACTGCGGAGCGCACACATTCCCAGATCTCTGATGTTGAACTTCTACAACTGTGCCATCAGCAGCGTTCTGACGTATGGATTTCTAGTGTGGTTCCCCAGCTGCACCAAGGCCGATCAGCAAGCACTCCAGCGGGTGGTGAAAGAAGCTGGCAGAATTATTGGAACAAGTCTGCCAGAGATCAGTAATATCTTCCCCACTCGCTGTCTGAGGAGGGTGCACAGTATCCTGCGGGACCAACATCACCCTGCGCGCCACCTTTTCCATCTGCTGCCCTCAGGGAGAAGGTACAGGTCTATACAGGCCAGAACATCCAGACTGGCCAACAGCCTGTATCCACAGGCTGTGAGGCTCCTGAACTCTCTGCCCCCCTCTCACGGACAATAACCATATCCAACTTCTTAATAGCAATGAACTGGTCTGCATTGGTGCATCATATCTTTATTCTCTTCCCCCTCCTGCCCCCCCCCCCCCTCTTTCTTAAATAGATAACTATCATATCTGATATCATATCTCACAGTACAATAATATTGAATGGGTTGCATTGTTGTACTTTGTCATGTTTCTCAGGTCTTTGTCTGAATTTCTTATGAACATTACTTGTCATTTTCTCATGTTGTTGCTAAGGATTGCCTTGTTGTACTGGAGTCACACTGGGTTAAATATTTACACTTGGGTTTTAAGGGGTATTTATTATTTTCTTCATTATTTTATTTACGGGTTGTATGGAAGCCCCAAACGCAATTTCATTGTTCTCTGACAATGACAATAAATACTTAAATACATAAATAAATACATAAATACATGCCACCTTAAAATGAAACTGAAAAACAATATTGTAACTGAAATAAATGTACTCTTGTATTGAAAGTTTAAAAAAATGATAGTGAAAAAACAATTAATTGAAACTACATTTTTTGTATCACATTTTTTGTTTTTCAGTTTCAATCTGCTGGCACTGTCCGGGGGTGCGCTTAAGGGGCGGAGATTCTGACCTGCATGTATTTGCATACATTATAGAGGCAACTAGTGCTGACCAAGCTGTCATCTTTCTCTCTTCACCTCTTTCAATGGCTGCTTCAATTTCAGCTTGACCCTCTAAACTGCACGTAAGCAACTGTTTTTTGTCATCTTTCCTTGCTGTCCCACTGGGCTGGACATGAGTTTAGTTTTTTTAGCTACATCTGGTGAAGTTGTGGTAAAATGTTAATGTAACCCAGTGTTAATTTGGTGATCTGATATGGTGTGATATTCAGTATATCTGTATTGGGTGTTCGGTTATCAAATGTTCTTCAATGATTTTGAGGGTTTTTGTATTGCTATTGATTTGCGGCTGCTTTACGACGGTCGACTGTGGTAGTACATCCTAGTGGGAGGGGCTACGAGCTCACATGGCTTGTAGCTGTGCCAGAGAGCAAGCTTGGGTGAGCTAGTGGGGAATATCTTCATTTGCAGTAGCCTTAAAAAGACTATTGTTCGTTCTCCTGCCAGAAGCCTCGCTGCTGTGCTGTCTCACTGGTGCCATTAGAGGATCGGCGGCTGCCATCCATTCCTCCGGACCTCGAGTATTGGACCAACGTACTTATGCACATGTCCGCACTCAGTGCCATACACTCTCTCTTTTTTTTGCTGGCCAGCTATCACGATTGGGTTTTTTTTGCATTCACAAAGACTATACAAGATATTTTGGTTATTGTCAAATAGACACTCTCTGAAATACAGACTGAGGAGGTTGTAGTATCACAACCACAGGACTGAGGTTCCACTTCTCACGTGTGCACCACTTTGTGTTGGTCTTTCACGTGGAATTCCAATAAAATTGATTCATGTTTGTGGCTGTAATGTCACAAAATGTGGAAAAGTTCAAGGGGGCCGAATACTTCTGTATATGAAATTCAACAGTCAGAAAATCTGTGTCAAGTGCCCTCCTCGTCAGCACCTGAAGCAGGCTTCTGCAGGGTACTGGATACCTTCATGCTTTGAAGTCCCACAGCCCTCATTTCATAGTGTTTATTGTATCCCAGCACCTGCCACAGTCATTAGCTTCACTAAGTAGACTTCATAGCAGTAGTCATTCAGCTTTCTTCTCAGCTCAGTGCCCACCATAGACATTCTAGTTCATAGTATGTATTTCTGCCCTCACCTTTGTGCATTTTTCCCCAGACGCTACCGTGCTTGTGTAGTTTTTCCCACAGTGTCATTATTTTCACTACTTGCCCTGACTCATAGAGTCATGTCACCTGTACATAGCCAATGAACGCCACACTAGTGTGTATCCACATTTTCTCATTCACTGTGATAAAGTCTTTCCATCTACATCTTCTGTTTGAGTTGAATCTGTTTTGGGTCTGCTCATAAGGCTCACGCCGTGACAGTTAGGCTTAAGTTCAGTGATAGGTTTGTAGCTCGAACCTATTTGCTGGAACGTTAAGGACAATCTGCTACGCAGCAAAAAGCAAGACTCAAGGCACCAAAGTTCTCTGGTTTACTCATGCATGAGGGAGACCTGCCTAGAGCCAAGTGTCGTCCCACCACTTGACCTCCGTCAGACTCTCAGCCAGGCTCCCCATAGCACTCCTTTTATTGTGGTTACATGAATATGCATAGGGTCATTAACATATAGCATCTTACATAGCTATACATGTGAACAAAGAATACTGTGTGTGTGTGTGTGTGTGTGTGTGTGTGTGTGTGTGTGTGTGTGTGTGTGTGTGTGTGTGTGTGTGTGTGTTACTGCTGATCAAAGGGTCATATACATGAAAGCACAAAGGCAAACATCCTTGGTCAGGAAGAGGGTAGACCCCCCCTCACCCTAGATGCTTCACCCTAGATAACACCGTGAGGAAGTCCAGCATTTCATCTAAACAAAAAGCACTTAGACTAGAACAGACGTAGCTACGTTAATCCTGCCATAAAACAATAAGAAAAGGTACGACCTCTTCCCATGCTCCCAGGATGTAGGTGTGGAATACACACCAAGCCTTTGTAGCCTGTTAAAGATCACACATCCTATCACTACACAATTGATTATACACCTCTAAGCATACATGGTTAAATATTTCTAAGCATAAATGACAATCAACAATACAAAATCTAACATTCAGTTTCATTCTAGTTTTGTTTAATATAATTATTAGAATTAATATAATAATATAAAGTTCAGTATAATTCCTGATTTGATTGATTGATTGAAGCATTTATCTGTCACTTGCAGTTGCCTGCAGTGAAATTGGACCTTTTCCAACCGTACATTCAATACACAAACATCACAATGGTGAGACAGATCAGAACAGGTAGCATAAAGAAAACAATGAAATGATTAACACAGAGTGACAGCCGAAGAGGAAAAAGAAACTCTGTTCATCCTGATCCCTAATAGGGGGATTAGAATTAGAACAGAGAACAAAAACTCCTTAGCACGAAAAGCAAGACAAGCAAAAGGGAAATATGCCAACGTACACAGCAGCATCAAGGACAGCTGCAAACTCTGTGCATCCTAAAGTGATGCTGAACCTTGTTGTACATCGGATAGGAGGTAAGCATGGGAGCCGTTGGATTCGGGGAGGGGGGTGTGAGCTATGTCTATGTCAGTGTACATCTGTGCGTGTCTGTGTGTGTCCCATGTTCAGCTGAGAGAAAGTGTCACCACGCTCGGTTAAGCGAAGGACAACATTCTCCAGTGGACCCAGGTGGCCTTGAAGGAGGGATAAAGACTTCCAAACAGTCCTGTTTTCAGTGGAGAATTTTGCTGTTCCAGTCAGCTTCGATCTTGGCAGCTGGCATCAGTGGGATAGCCGTGTGGCTGAAGATGGTGGTTGTTTGGTTTTAGTGCGAACAACTGCATCCAATTTTTACAGTTGGTCAAATGTCCGTCACTGGTCACAAGTTCTCTCAATTTCGTTGCAGAGCCATGAGCTTCTCCAAGATCTTGTCCATATGCATTCAATAAACAGTTTGAGTACTCACAGCCCTGCCCATCCTCTATTATGTTGGCCAGCCTTGTGGGGTTTTGAACAGCTGTAGCCGCTTCTTGTTCTTCGATAAGCCAGGGCCAAGTACGCTCCGATCAGCCAGAACTCTGCTATCGTGGTTCTGAATAGGTAGATGTCATTCAGTGTCCTCCACTGAGAGTCTCGCCAGATAAACAATGCAACCAACAATCAAGTATCTGGCAGCAAACATCTTGGCTTCTCATCTAGAAGAGGGTGTCAATTTCGTTACCGGAACAGTTGATCAAATCCATAATTCTTTAGGTTTTAGAGAACAAGACTGACAGACTCTTTGAGGGTTACCGTGTGTTCACACCGAACGCGATGGGCGCGTGAAAAAATCCCAAAACGCCCCTAACTTGACGCCTGCACATTCGCAACCTCTACGCGTGTCCAAGAAAAATCGCCCGCGCCCCAAAATATCATATTTTAACGCGCGTGAACTGGAAATGTGTCAGCTGCCGTTAAACCCCGAAGAAGAAGAAGAAGAAGCAGCAGCTGTGTCCCAGAATTCATAGCGCGGCCCAGCGCAGTTTCCAACAATAGCGGCAGCTAGTTAGTTTTAATGTTACTCTTATTATTCTTTCTGGGTCACAAAATAAACGTTTAACATATTTTCAGGTAAGAATGTAGCTGTGTAAACCTCAAATATCTGCTCAGTTTATCAGGACACCACATATTTTCAAAAGCGCTCCGACGTTTTCAGAGACGTCTGTTACCCACTAGCTCGATAGCTAGCCGGGGGCTAGGTCACTAGCGCAGTGAGAACACCGGACTCCCGGCAGATCGTTTTCAAACCCACCGCCGTCTTTCGCTACTCAGGTTAAACATGATATATAAGTCACTTAGATAACTTAAAATGTTATATTTTGGCTTTTTTTTAGTATTTTATTTGTTCCTGAGTAAATCGGTTTGGCTGAGCTTAAAGTTATAGTTTTTACACAGCTGAATAAACGTCAAGCAGACAGCTGATTATCAGAAGTGTGAGATGCTCGAGAATTTACTCCGGTGTCCTGTTATATTTTAGATAGCAAGGAGTTTATTAAACTTCACCGAAACAATCTGCAAATTTCATTAAAATTTAATAAACTATCATCTTGTCTTTATTTTTAGTTAGCACAGACCTTAAAAGCTTAAAGCTGTAAGCTAATGATAGTTATATAAGAGCAGATGCTGCTGGTGCAATAAGCTGTACGTTTTACGTCCAATGGATGATGATCTGATTAGTCGACTAATTGCAAAAATAATCGGTGACTAGTCGACTATCAAAATAATCGTTTGTGGCAGCCCTACTGTCTAGTGGACGACTTCATGGCTGTGCCTTCACCTGGAGACTGGCGGTCCATCACAGAGGGATTCCAGGAGCGCTGGAACTTCCCTCTGTGCTGTGCAGCACATATATCATATAGGAGACACACACATTGATATACACTAAATATTTATTTCATTTCTTTTTTGTGGTGCCCAAATTTATGCACCTGCTTGATTTTGTTTAAACAATTATTGCACACTTTCTGTAAATCCAGTAAACTTCTTTTCACTTCTCAAATATCACTGTGTGTGTCTCCTGTATGATATTTAACTGACATTTTTTATTGTAACAACCAACGATTTATACAGGAAAATAATGTCTATTAACAAGGTTGCCCAAACTTCTGCATCCCACTGTATCAGTATATTTTGTCATTAGTATAATATGAAATAAATTCTACATGTGTCAAGTTGTGTGCCAACATTTGCTGTGTAGTAGAACTGAGACATTAGTCATTATAAACATTTATTTGAAATAATATTAAAAGTCTCAAACAGAAAAACATTAAACATAAATATATAAAATATAAGAATTTACAGAGAGACAGGAATAAAAAGGACCAGCTGCTCTCCAGAGCAGGAACAAGGCTGAGGAGGAAATGCACAATTGGAGACTGGTGTGGCCTCTTCAGGGACACCAGGGTGGCCAGCTCCACCGCCGATGGACCGTCCTGGGACCCGTCCCTCATCTGCCTCGGAGCCGTCCTCCCCTGTGGGCCTGTAAAACAGCACAAAACACAAAGAAATGAGAAGGCTGCTACTAGATTTTAATTTCAACATCGAAAAAAACAAAACAAAAACAGGATATAATCAGGGGTTCTCAGAATAACTAGCCCCTGGTCACAGTTCTCACAATTGATTCTCAAAGTGCAAACCTTTGTAGATTGCAAAACGTAAAAGTATTATTATGCCGTGTTTTGTCTTCATCTGCCCGCCACTTTCGTGCGCCTTTTCCCCTCGCGGTGCAGGTGTCTATTTCCGAATGAGGCTCATAGTTATGGGTGTTTTTGTGCTGTTTTTTCTATTGGACGTGATGGTTATCAAAACCAAACGTGATAAATTTGGCAAGCGCAGGAGATTTGTCAATCAGGCTGCAGAATGCAATGCTGTACGGTGCAGAAAAAAGGAAATCAAAAAAAAGAGGCAGTGACGGATGAACAGCGGGACCACTGTGTGCTGTTTATTAATAAACAATAAAATATATTCTTAAATGACAACATGCCTAAAAGCAGAACGGTATTTGTACGTCAGTGGGAAAATAGCGGTGGCTTGCTAGCTTTTGTGCGGCTTCCCCGGGTCAGTGAAAACTTTAGAGAAAACTTAAGAGAAATGAATGAACTTACCAGGTTGCCCGATCTCTTTACATATCTTCCTCCAAGCTCGGTCCTTTATATTCCTGTCTCGGTCCAGAAAGCAGCTGGTGTCGTACGGCTCCGGGTTGTTTGCTACGGCATTGATTAGCCTTCCTTCTATTAAAGAATAAAGGGCTTTGGCTGGATCTGCCCCTTTGAACTAGGTAACAGCCACGTCACCAGGCTCCTGATTGGTTGTCGCGGCGCGATTTTACGCTGGAGTTCAGATTTTTCCAACTCGAGCGGGGGACGCGAAACGCGCGTATGCACAAAATGCAACACATAAACTCACGCGCGTGGTTTTTTTCGCGAGTCAAATGCCTGAAACGCCCTACACTCACGCGCGTTTCAGGCGTTTTGGCGTTTTCGCGACGCAAATCTGCTTCCGAATTTTCGCGGGAGCCGCACTCGCGGGTCAGCGCACCTTTCCATTGACTTTACATGTAAACCTGACGCTCCGCCTGCCTCTATCGCGTTCGGTGTGAACACACCGTTAGAGTTAGACAAGACCCGACAAGGACATGAAGTTAAGCAGGAAAGATAAGGGAGGGAGAGGGTGAGAGATGTGTGCGAGCTGAAGAGTCTATTTACTATTACTAGAGTCTATAAGTTGTTTCTCGTCTTCCGTTTCACGTGTTTCTTGTCTGTATGTTTCATGTTGTCAAGCTTGTGTGTCATGTCTACGTATGTGTTTCCTGTTTTATTTTGAAGAGTTGGGTATCTCCATGTTCAATGTGTTTTATTTTAGTTCCCCTGTGGTGTCATTAGCAATGTTCCCTCTAAGCTGTGCACGTGCGCAATTGTGCACTGCTGGCACGGTCTCTGCGCAGAAAAAATCTGCGTTGCGCACAAAAAAAAAAAATTCTAACCTGAATTGAAATTAAAGTAAATACGTTAACAATTCAGTTTTGCAGTGTTAGTCAGTGAGTGGCTGCTCCCGTATGGGATCAGAACGATGCCACCTTATCCCACAGTCCAGCCAATGATGCCATTCACACTCGTATATGCGCAGCTAATCAACGTCGTTGACAGGATATGACAGCGTCCTTATGTGCCGACACCGGTGTTTTAGCAAAGCGGCTGATGTGGAGTGAAGCCACGTTAATGACAACGTGTACAACCATTGGAGACGTGAGCAGGACAGACGGAACAACTGACGGAAACAGTGTGGACTTTATACCAGTTTTTAAATTGTGTTGATCGGCCACGTAAAACCAGAGTTATGATAAAATATCTGCAATGTTTGGTTTTCCTGAATACTGTCGTTGTTTATATTTACTGCGGGAAGAAACGGGAAAAACGGCGTTTTATAAGGAAAACGCTCGAAAGCCTGTGAGAAAAAACAAAAACAAAACACCCCCACCCTTTCCTATTGGTCGAAAAAATGTACCATGTTGACTAATCAAAACGTGGCATCTAGTTGTTAAGAAACAGGAGGAAGTTTTAGGAGTGACGGCAGTGTTTTGAGATGTGAGAGATTTGCGACGTTTAGCGCAAATCTTGCATAGTTAGTGTGTAGTTAGTGTGTAGTTAGCGTGTAGTTAGTGTGTAGTCAGTGTGTAGTTAGTGTGTAGTTAGTGTGTAGTCAGTGTGTAGTCAGTGTGTAGTTAGTGTGTAGTTAGTGTGTAGTTAGTGTGTAGTCAGTGTGTAGTTAGTGTGTAGTCAGTGTGTAGTTAGCGTGTAGTTAGTGTGTAGTCAGTGTGTAGTTAGTGTGTAGTTAGTGTGTAGTCAGTGTGTAGTTAGTGTGTAGTCAGTGTGTAGTTAGTGTGTAGTTAGTGTGTAGTCAGTGTGTAGTTAGCGTGTAGTTAGTGTGTAGTCAGTGTGTAGTTAGTGTGTAGTTAGTGTGTAGTTAGTGTGTAGTCAGTGTGTAGTTAGTGTGTAGTTAGTGTGTAGTTAGTGTGTAGTCAGTGTGTAGTTAGTGTGTAGTTAGTGTGTAGTTAGTGTGTAGTCAGTGTGTAGTTAGTGTGTAGTTAGTGTGTAGTTAGTGTGTAGTTAGCGTGTAGTTAGTGTGTAGTCAGTGTGTAGTTAGTGTGTAGTTAGTGTGTAGTTAGTGTGTAGTCAGTGTGTAGTTAGTGTGTAGTTAGTGTGTAGTTAGTGTGTAGTCAGTGTGTAGTTAGTGTGTAGTCAGTGTGTAGTTAGTGTGTAGTTAGTGTGTAGTTAGTGTGTAGTTAGTGTGTAGTCAGTGTGTAGTTAGTGTGTAGTTAGTGTGTAGTTAGTGTGTAGTCAGTGTGTAGTTAGCGTGTAGTTAGTGTGTAGTCAGTGTGTAGTTAGTGTGTAGTTAGTGTGTAGTTAGTGTGTAGTCAGTGTGTAGTTAGTGTGTAGTTAGTGTGTAGTCAGTGTGTAGTTAGTGTGTAGTCAGTGTGTAGTTAGTGTGTAGTTAGTGTGTAGTTAGTGTGTAGTTAGAGTGTAGTTAGTGTGTAGTTAGTGTGTAGTTAGTGTGTAGTCAGTGTGTAGTTAGTGTGTAGTTAGTGTGTAGTTAGTGTGTAGTCAGTGTGTAGTTAGTGTGTAGTTAGTGTGTAGTCAGTGTGTAGTTAGTGTGTAGTTAGTGTGTAGTCAGTGTGTAGTTAGTGTGTAGTCAGTGTGTAGTTAGTGTGTAGTCAGTGTGTAGTTAGTGTGTAGTTAGTGTGTAGTCAGTGTGTAGTTAGTGTGTAGTTAGTGTGTAGTTAGTGTGTAGTCAGTGTGTAGTTAGTGTGTAGTTAGTGTGTAGTCAGTGTGTAGTTAGTGTGTAGTCAGTGTGTAGTTAGTGTGTTGTGTAGTCAATAGTTTTGTTGTGTGTCAGAACAATGAGGCGCCTGCTGAGTGTTACAGGTGTTACAGCAGTGACACATCTGCTGTTGTCAGGCCTGCAGGTATCAGGCTGTTGTTCTCCTTCATCTCATAGTGGACAGAAATTATTTTTTGGAGCGGCACAAATAATTTGTGTGGCATCAGATTTGATGCAGAACAGCTGATTGTTCTGTAAATAGTTTGAAATGTTTGTGTAAAAACGCCTTGGCTGCATTTTTAGGTAAACAGCTGCAAAAAACTTTGTTTATCAAATCTCAGTTACTTTTTTGAAGAAGTAACTATATAATTAATTGCCCAACATTGGTCATTATTTACTGTATGTTGCAGACAGAGTTACAGACTCTCTCCCAGACCACAGACTCACAATACAAGTCAGAGCTTTATTTAAAAAAAAAAAAAAAGAAAGAAAGTTGTGTTTTCAAAATTGGAGTTCAAGTTATTTTTACTTCCAATAGTGTTAACATGCTACAGGTCATGAACAAGATTTTATTTTTCATTGTAAGTGGGCTAAAGCAGTTAATTAAAAGTAGTCTAACATAAATGCTGTAATTTGATTACTTTAATAAACATGTAACTTGGATGCTGGTGTGACCACAGTGCACACGTCTGCTGTCGCTCACAGTGGTCCAAGTGTCCGCTCAGGGAGTTTGTGTGTTCAGACACATGAAACATTAGAGGGAACGTTGGTCATCAGGTGTATTCCAGTCAGCTGTTTCCTCATGTGTTTCTACTTCCCCTGATCACCTCCTTGTGTGCATTTAGGCTACGTCCACACGTACACGGGTGTTTTTGAAAACGGAGATTTTCCGTTTTCGTTTTAAAAAATAATCCCGTCCACACATAAAGGCAGAAATGAAGGAAAACGCTGCTATGAACATGCCAAAGCAGCAGGTGGCGCTAGATTCCTAACCGTGCAGAAATGTTGGCCAATCAGAAGTCTAGAAGCCTCGGTGGGAAAAAGTAAACAAAGCTGCGGCATAGAAGCAGAACCGAGTCGTATGTGTGGAGGGACAGTAACTGTGTGTATATATAAGCATTTAAACACTGCAGAGAGTACAAGTAACAGTATTGTAGAAATTCATTTCACCGAAACAATAACGTGGCGCACAGTGTGACGTCAAAAAATGCGCACACCTTTGACGCTGCATTTTCTCCGTTTTTCTCGTCCACACGTCAATGCAAAAACTGAGTTTTCAAAAATATCCACCCTGGCCAGAGTTTTTAAAAATCTCCGTTTTCAGTGACTAAAAACGCCGTTTATGTGTGGACGAAAGGTGCAAACGCACAGAAAAATCTGCGTTTTCAAAAATACCCGTGTACGTGTGGACGTAGCCTTAGTCTCTGTGTTTCTGTTCATTCCTTGTCAGGTTGTCTGTTTTGTCTTCATGCCCAGTCACATCACATCACAGAGCTTTTCACTGTTCAGGTTCATGTTTATGTCATAGTTACATTGTTGCATGTTCCTGTTCAGTTTCACTTTTGATCAGCTGTAAAACTGCCTGTTTCAGTTTAAGCATTGTTTTAAATAAATTGCAGGCTCAAAAACTGTTTTCTCCCATTTCTTCTTGTTGCATGTTGAAGCTCTACTTGGAACCTTGTTAAGATCCAACCATGCAAAACAGGATTTTTTGACATTTTTCAAGCAGTCTTAAACTTTTGATCGGGACTCTCAGATGATTTTATCTTTCAGAGCCTCTGAACAGCTTTACTGCACATTTTCCCTCTTTTCTCTTTCTCTTTCTCACTCTAGCTTGTTCTTTCTTCTTGATAATCTGCCCCTCCCAGCCTGTCAGCTCAAACACTGTTACACAATACATATTATTTATTCACATACAAGATAAATAAACTGACGAAGCATTCAGATCATAATTCTCCTTCTAAAGCTGCTGAACAGGACAGAAAAAACAACAATAATAATAAATCTCAAACTAAAAATCAATCATTTTTAACCCTTGCATGAAAATGAAAGTGAAAGTAAGCTGGTGTTTGTGCAGCAGCCTCTGGGAGTGTCTGCAGTGCTGCTGCGTGTGTCTGACTGAGGATCAGATTTATGAAGATGCCACTGATGCTGATGCTCCTCTTACTCGGTAAGAAAGCTGCTCTGATACTCTGCATGCATGTGCGCACACACACACACACAGGTTATTATATATGCAGTGCATTGATGTCTGCTCTCTGTGTCCTGCTGAATGAAGCCCTCCCTGCTCGGGTGATGCAGGGTGGATCCCACCATGTGGCTCAAATAACTGAGAACTATGAAGCTCAGTGAGGTTTTAGTTCATCATGAATAAAGCACTGACACACATTCACTCAGATCTCAGTGTTTTATTCATTTTGAAGCAGCTCATGAAGAACAGGTTGATGACTCATGAAACACAACATCACAGCAGTTTGTTTAGAAGCTGTTTATATTTGAAGGTTGAAGTAAGTGTCTTCAGTTTTTTACTTCAGTATCTTAACATTTCAATGGTAACTTTGTTAATATAACATTAGGTCATATTGAACTTATTGTGAACAAACTGCATCTCTGCTGTTCACCTGTTTCATGTCACAGTGGCATCTTTTACATATTTGTCAGCTTCCTTCAGATTATTCTGATTCATTTTGCATTAATTGTTGTAAATATACAAACGAAACCTTACTGATTGTTTTTCATCAGAACCCAACACAAAGCTAAATTCTGCTGCATCATCTCCACACTGAAAGGAAATTCACTGTGTGTGTGTGTGTGTGTGTGTGTGTGTGTGTGTGTGTGTGTGTGTGTGTGTGATTATATCGTATGACATAATCACAGACACGCATACAGTGTAACTGTTTTGGTTGTGCTGCATGAAAGACGAGTGTGTATTGGGGAGGTTGAGTTACTCAGGAGAAATCTCCCCGTACATCAACTGTTACTGTACCCCCTTAATAAACCATGTGCTTAAGACTCTGCGTGAAAGTTAAAATATCTATGTTCAGTGCACATAGATAGATAGTCTATATAGTTATATAGGTATACATGTCACACACAAATCCACAAAATGTTCCAGCATCAGAGCTGTGTCCATCAGAGGGACGGCTCAGAGTCAGACAGGCTGACATGTTTGCACATGAGGACGTCTGCTTCTACTGAGTCACTCACTTTCCTGGTTGTTGACTCAGTCGGCTCCTCTTTACCTGTTTAGTTCATCTGTGAACCATCAGGAAACTCTTTGGAACTTTACCTGATGTCCTGTGTCTCTCAGCTGTTACAGAATCACAGCACTCACCTGCTTTATATTTTTATCCTCAGGTTCCCAGCATGCCTCAGGGGTGGAGGTGTATGAGGGGGTGGAGTCTGTCCTGCTGCCCTGTCAGGTACAAGCTGATGTTACCATTGACTCCACAGCAGCAGTGTGGGACCGTGAGGAGCTCAAGGACCCAACGGTCCACGTGCGTCTGCCGAGTGGTGACGATTTTAAAGATCAGAACATTCGTTACTTCAGTCGAACATCACTGAGAGCCGAGGCTCTGCAGACTGGAGACCTCAGCCTCACTCTGAGGAAGCCCACAGTCTCTGACAGTGGAACCTACACCTGCACATACCGCAAGCATGGACAAGATCGGAACAAGACCTATGTAGACCTGAAGGTCACAGGTCAGTGCTGTCAGGTCAGATGCATGCTAATGGCAAGTTCTAAAAATCTGTTGGTTGATGTTCAGGTTGTTTGTTTTGTGTCGATCACAGAACTTCCTCCTCGTTCTGCAGTCTGGTTCAAAGTCCTCTCAGGTGTCCTGGTTCCTCTGGTTCCTCTGGTTGTTATGCTTGCTGCATGGCTGTCTTGTAGATACAAAACGTTAAAGAACAAAGAAGGTGAGTGTTTTATTGGACCATCTGATGAAATATCAGAACCTTGAAGGTAATCAGCAAAGTTTGATTTGGTGATTTGACAGCACCATAGCTGACGTCTCTGTCCTGAATGAGTTGTTAGTGATCTTTACATCACTGATGGTTACCAAGAACTGTTAGATCCCAGTTATCCTGTACAAGACGTCTGGACCGACTCTTTGTTTGAAGGGCCAAAGTTTCTGGTATTATCATTATAGTGTGATATTATTCTGTTACCATATGTTACCTTATATATGTAATCAAAGTAGTTGAATTATGATAACAGCTGTAGGACAGATATTATCCTTTAGTTTAGATGGTGTGATCAGTATGTAGTTTTAGTTTGCATTATACTTCTGACTTAAAAGAGTGTGAAAATCATTAGATCTATTGGATTGACCTGTATTACTCGACACTGTTGAATGTGTTACACTGTTTCTTGACATTTCATACTGCTGAGTCATGAAGAGAATGTTGTGTGCAGAGGACCTTGTGCCGATAATAGAAGAGACAGACCCCCACCTTACAGAGAGCAGAGAAACAAGGAGCCGAGGTCATAACTTAGTAAGAGAGAAAGAATGTGAATGTTTAGGCTTTTACGACTAGGTGGGGGCCGCTAGAGGCTATAAGAAGCTGAGCAACCTGTCACCATTTTGAGACTTGCTGTGACCCTCTTCATGCAGGTCTCCCCATCATGATGGTTCTAATGCTCATAAGTGTTGAATTGTATGGAAATAAATGATTGTTGATTGAGCATTTATACACCGAGTATTGTCCTTCCTTCAGCCCAAAGATTCAAAGGATTGGGAGATTTCAACAATAGGCTAACAGAAAGTAACTAAAGCTGGTAGTGAGGAGACGCGCTGAGCTCTAAGTGCCTGCAGGAGTGTCCATCCTGCTATCCACTGATGATGCAACTGACTGATAACATAACAGTTAGGTGCAATCAATAACCACACCTGTTAGTTTCAGCTCTCCTCTGATGATCCTTCTCTTGGTAAGATGGATTAGTCTTATAATAGTTAAAGAAAAAAGGCCCTATGGATAGAAAAAGCTGTGACAACCACTGAAGAAGCTCATCTCCAGGCTGGAAGCAGGACTTCAGAAAACACAGAGTAACATCAGGACAGCAGGTCCATGTCTTACCCTGTCCATGGTTTACTGTAAGTGCAGTCAGATGTGTGATGAGTGTTACAGAAACACTGTGTCCACCTCTCCCTCGAGCTTTTACACTCTTCACAGCTTTGACTGCAGTGAAACCATGAGACGCTGAAAGCTTTGACTCTGTGGTATCTGGCAGACACGTTCAGTTCAGCTCTGCTGCTGATTGGACACCAAACACAGCACAGTCTCTTCATGGAGCAAAGGAACACGTTTCAGACTGGAACCAGTCCAACATGTTTTACTGCAAACATTTCACTTCATCCTGTCAAAGGAAGTGTGCTGATGCTGTGCAGCTCATGTTGTGCTTGGTTGTTCTTTCAGTTCGTGAGGTGGAGGTGGGTTCAGGTGTGACGTCTGCCAAGCTGCCCTGCAAAGCCACAGTTCACCTGTCTCAGGTAAATAAAGTCGTGTGGAAGGACAGAGATGGCAGGATAGTCCACGTGTATCAGGAAGACTCTGAAAAACAGCACAGACGTTACAGGAGCCGAACAGAAATGATCGTAGACCCGCTGAAGACTGGAGACCTCAGTCTGACCCTGACATACCCCACACACACAGACAGGGACACCTACACCTGCACCGCCTACAGCAGGGAGGGAAAAGTCCTGATGGAGAAAAAAGTGGAGCTGAAAGTCGAAGGTCAGTATGCAGATGATCCTTATTCACAGTTTGTGTTTGATAAGTCAGTGGTTTGTAATGACTGAAGTAGTTTGTGGGAGAGAAACTGGTAAATGTCAGCAGTTAAAGCATCAACCAGGCTCAAAGATAAGTTTGTGGGAAACTGTAAATCTGATTCATTTTTGTAGTGGTTCAGATATTGTGAGGACGTTCATGAGATGAGATGAGTGTAAGAGAATCACACATAAGACTTCAGAGCTCTGACTCTATCAGCCCGGCTATAGTGTTGCAAAAACAAACCCTGAGCTCGTTCCCAATGTCCTAAAATGAGACGAGTGATGGAAACCTTTACAACAGCAGCAGGTGTCTGCAGAGAGGCGTGTGAGCCGGAAACATCCTGGTCTCAGTGTTGCATACAGATTTCCCTAAATGCTTCTTCCAAAGCTGGATAGATGCTGTCTCTCCTCATCAGAATCTCAGAGACCCACATGAGTCTACACACCGCTCAGACAGCCAATGGTTTAAGGATGATGCTGGGCTATGAACAGGCTGTAGACGCTTTATGTTGATTCAGCTTTTATGAATCAACATAAAAACTGGGGGATTAAGTAAAAACATAAAGTCCACGACTGGTGTGTCATCAATAACAAGTAAAATGTTAACATGCTCACGTTGTTTGTTGTCCTCTCAGAGTGTCAGGTGGAGGAGGAGGAGGGGGCGGAGTCCATCTGTCTTCCCTTTCAAACCACAGAAAACCTGCCTGACGACAGTGAAGTGGTGTGGAAATGTTATGAACCAGAATACATGAAGGTCCACGTGTATGAGAACGGCTCTGACCGGCCCGACAAACAGGACGACCATTACAAAGGTCGCACTGAGATGAATGAAGACGCTCTGAAGTCTGGAGACCTCAGTCTGACCCTGAGACACCTCAAAGTGGGAGATGCTGGGAGATACGGATGTGAGGTCAACAGCAAGGAGGCCTGGAGATACAAGAGGGTGTGGCTCACAGTCAAAGGTTAGTTAGTTCATTCATGTTTGTGTGTGTGTGTGTGAGGTGTGACTCTTCTGTTTCCTCTGCAGGGAAAAATCAGGCCGAGAAATAAGCAGAGGCCATCAGGATCAGCTCCACTGATCCGTCTGCTCTGATCACTGATCAATCAGTTTGATGTGTTTATTTGATTATTGATCAGTGAAGGACATCAGTGAACAGATGGTGCTGAAGATGCTGTCAGCTGATACTGAGGCCTGTTGAGTCCTGTGTGTTCTCAGTATGATCACACAGCTAATGTATAAACTCCGACAAACCTGTGTTCTTGGAAAGTGCACTGTTGGCTGTTTCTGTAAGTCTGACCAAATATAAGGTGTGTCAGTGTCATGTGCATGTGGAGTAACCGTTAACAACACTGTGTGTATCTGTGGATGTTTGTGGCTCGGCTGCAGGGGAGGGGAGGGGCACGGGAAGCTGAGATCCATCACTGACCACACCTTTTTAGGAGCAGTGGGTGGAGCTTGCTGGACACAGCTGTGTGCAAGGGCGTAGATTTCGTTTTGGCATTGGTGGGGACGAATGATTCAGTTTTTTTTCCTTTTTGTCTTTGCTTCTTGATAAAAAGGAGAAATGTACTTGCCTACATATGCTATTCTACATGCTTTTAAACCATTTAAAATTACAATTCATAGTTTTATATGTGAGTTATATAATGCTAAATTACAATTAAACAAATGACTAAGTAGTTTAGACTTTAGTTTACTTCAGTCATATTCAATATAAATCAGGTATCATACAAAAATAAAAATACCTTCAAATTCAGCAGGGCTGGACTGGCACAAAATATGGGCATTTTGACTAGTGACCGGCCCACCATGGTATTATATAAGTCAAAAATCCTTTAATAATAAGCTTAAACCTACACCACCTTCCCTATTCTGGTATTCTAAACAGTAGCACACAGAAACAGTTCAGAACTTCCCTTCAACTCATTCCTGTCACCTGAAAGGTAAACCTGTTTCTCCATCACAGCTCTGATGATTCAGTAAGGACATCTCCTGGTTTCATCTTCATGTTTCCCTCTCACCACATATCCAAACCGACATCATGACCAGCAGCTTTACAGCTGTGGCTCCAGCAAACATCAGCTGATACTAGAAATTAATATTAAATAAATTCTAACAACAGCTGATCAAGCTTAAACGTGCTGCTGTTGTTTAATTCGACCTCCGCTGGTTTCCTCTTTCTGGCGCAGAGAGAAAAGCCGATCAGCTGATCATTGATCAGTTTCATGATTGAATTAGCAACTTTCTAGCTGAAGTAGTACGGCACAAATCCCGTTCCTTTTCACCTTAACTTTAAAGTTTGACCTCCTCGGCTGTAATTGGTCCAGCCCAGAGTCGATCATGACCAACTGGCCAATCCACCACCACTCATTTATACCGTTAAAAAAAGAAAAGGAAGAAAACCCCATCGGCCAATAAAAACGAAAAATCACGAGCAGCCCACTGGGCAAATGCCCGGTATGCCCGATGGCCAGTCCAGCCCTGAAATACAGTCATGACAATAAACGAATATGAGTTCAAAGACTTAACAACATTACTTCAGTTGCATTACACCAACATAAAAAAACAGCTTTTACCAGTTGCGTCAGATATCTAAAGCAAAGCCGTTCCTTCCTTTAAAGGACCTTGAAAAGCTTATCCACGCATTTATTACATCCAGTGTGCTGCCCCTTTAAGGCAGGCATGATCATTTGGGTGTGTGTTTTTTGTACCAGCAGACTTGCCGTAGTACCTCACCAGTGGAAAACAGTCCTATAGCCAAACTGTTGTCTGTTCCACTTTTTGTTCACTTTTTCTTGCTGAGCCTGAGAGAGCACATGCCTGTAAGTAGTTGCTATCTGTTTTGTAAGCTTTCCCGCGATAGTTTTGTGTAGCAGTTTAGAGGTTTGTGTGGAAAACTTTCTTTTGTGAGGTAAAACGGCCGCGATGCTAACACGTTAGCCCGTCTATGGGATTTCCCATGTAATGTTAGCATTAAGCTAATCGCTAAATGCGTGGGCCTAATAACCAGTGAAAGGGTTTGGATAAGTTTGTGTTTATGTGTTATATACATTGTAGTGCATGGCTTAATGTTTGATGTTGTAAAGAAAATGCAATTACAGCAGAAATGTAATATTTTATTTTTGTTTCTGTACCAGTTTTACAGTGCTTCAACAGTAAACATCTAAAACGTATCCGCTGACTCCTGGATGTTTATTGTGGACCTGTTAGCTATCTGCCAAGCTAGAAACCAGCTTCACACCCTAGTGAGGGCAGAATATCCAGATTGGACGACTGTAACTCCCTCTACTCGGGCCTCCAAAACTCTTCTCTTTGCCGGCTCCAGTTAATTCAAAATGCAGCTGCGCGTCTTTTAACCAAGAGCACCTGGCTGCAGCCACTGTGGAGCTCCACAGTAACCGGAAACACGTGACCTCCACGGTAACCGGAAACACGTGACCTCCACAGTAACCGGAAACACGTGACCTCCACGGTAACCGGAAACACGTGACCTCCACGGTAACCGGAAACACGTAACTTCAGTTAAATCGACTTTGACAGCGAAAACTAAATTGCGTTTTTGTTACTATTGATGCTGCTGAGAAAGAAAAATGGTTTTAAGTGGGGGGGTTTTAACACTCTGGGTTTGTTCAAAAAAATTCACCATCCCCTAAATTGTTCGTGGCCAAAAGTGTACAGTGGTCCCTCGCTATAACGCGGCGCACCTTCCGCGACACTTGCTGTTTCGCTGATTTATTTATTTGTTTTACAGTACATCGTGTTGTGCGTTCTGATTGCTGTAGACCATTGTCAATCAATCTAGTCCAGTGTCTCCTGTACAGGAGCGGTCCCTAATAGGCCCACGGACGGGTCCCGGTCCGTGAGTCCTTTGGTACCGTTCTGCGATAGTTGATCCTCCGATGTGAAATGTATGGTTGTAGTTGTGTGTCTTATTTTGAAAGAACTATTTACGCGTTACCATAGCGACCAGAGAGCATTAAGAAGCAGAGAGGAGGATGTCACTGTCATTGTTGTTGGCACACAGCTCAAGTCACGTTTATTATTATATTTACAAAATACCACAGTTTCTTTTTTTAATTCTTTTGTTGTATTTATCCGCGACACCTTAAAGGTCGTTCCCTGAAAATATTGTCTGACATTAAAGTGGTCTGTGGTGCAAAAAGGTTCGGGACTCCTGCTGTACAGTACAGAATGCGTTTAGCTTGTCGAATTTACATAAATCTTCGATCGCTAGCAGTGTAACTCTGAAGTGCTGTACTGTATGTTTGTAAGTTTTCTCCCAAACAAACACAACAATGCCGACGAAACGTTTTGCACCCTCAAATGCACCTTTAGGTTTCATTCCATAATACTGGACTTATGTTTCTACGAAGGTTTGAACTCTAAGAGTGTTTAAACAAAAGAGAAAAGTGTGAAAATGTTCATGTCTGTCTGAGAAAAGTGTATAAAGCATGTAGTGAGGGGTTTTACAGTCTTAACATCTGTAATAATTGTAAAAAATAAAGTTGGCTACTTCATGGATTTCACCTACCGCGGGTTATTTTTAGAACGTAACACCAGCGATAAACGAGGGACTGCTGTATTATTAATAGTAGAGTCTGGGACATCTAATTGATTAACATCAACATTGATTATTATGCACTATTATTTTTGTTCAAGGAGAGCAAAAAATAAACTCTCAGCTTGTTTGTTGCCAAAAATGGCCACTTTTTGTGTATGTTCACAAAATGCTATAAAATGTAGATTTCTTAAAACATTTTTCTACTTTTACCGACGTGACTCTTTAAAATAGCACCAGTCCTTTTCATCAAAATCAAAATTGTATCTAAATTTTTTACTCTTTATAGCCAGTTAGGTTATATATTACCATTAACTTTTCAGATAAAACGGTGATAAAGTCCTAATGTTTTCATGAAACTTCCTTTTTTTCCCCATCTGAGCATCGGGGAAAAGGCTGTCTTGCAATTGTTGAGGTCACTAGTGTGTGCCCCATTTCTTCCAGGATCACTCTCTTTATAGGTTTTAGTGGACTCCTAGTACTGCGAAGTGGTTTCATGGTACAAAGGGATTGTATTCCAAGATCTGGGAGACTGTAGAAATGAGCAGTGATGCCCTTCCTACCATCTTTCCAGAAAAGTGATCTGGAAGCTGTTAGGCTGACTTACAGCAGCAGCACTTTCTGCACCTGCAGAAACTCCAGGACACATTTACTAACGGTGTTTGTTGCTGTATGTGCAGCTTTGAATTTTTTAATAATATATATTTTGTTAATATTTCGGCTATGGTGTCTTGTTATGAAATGTACAAGAGTAAAAGTGTTTTTAGCAGGTGCTTCAAAGCTAAGTTTGACTGGGAAACTCAAAGCTCAACAGTCTGTATCAACAGAGATTCACTGCAGCCTGTGTAATATTTATTCTACTCTATCTTGCAAATACATATTTGTGTGGCAATGTCATGCACAACACACAACTATTAGATCCTTAAGATCAAACCCGTGTCATTCTTTTGGTCCACTGCAGTGCAGTAGTCAAAAAAAAGAATAAGTGAAGTGTCCACAGATGGCCAGGATAGAGCCCAGAGTGTTAATGTTTAAAATGTATAAAAATATTATTGATTACAATTCTTTACTGTTAATATCAACAATAAGCTTTTTATTTTGAAAATACAAGTTTAAAAAAAATGCTGTTACATTTACATTTAATGCTGTTTCACTGTAATCCTTTATTATAAGTATGGACACAGAATCAAGTGAACAACATTTTGAAATAAGTTTAATTGGAATTTTGTACTATGCAAAAAACAAAACAAAAAACAACAACATATTAAACAAACAAACAAACAAACAAACAAACACAGCCAGTGCCTTCATTTGTCCATTACATGTCATAGCACTGACCCTTAGCCCCTGCTCATCAGCACATGCTTTCAAAAAGAGCTCCATGTCCTCTGCAAACTGAAAAACAAAGAGGAACAAGTCCCTTGCTCCGGTGTCTTCTTCCTCTGACATGTCTCTTAAGACCCTCTGCTGGTCCCCTTGATTTAAGGACACATATTTGGGCATTGTTACGTGTCCACGGAAAAGTGCCTTATTTTGGACAACCCACTGCACAGCAGGACGCAGATCTTCAACAACTGCTGGCTCCTGTGTCAGGCAAACGGGGATGAAAACATAGTTATTTCTCTGTTGCACAACAGTTTTTAACAGTTATTCAAATGTCACTAACCATGTAATTACTGTTTAAAGTGAATACTGACATGACTGACTTCCTGGAACTTTTTCAGTCTGACAATGGGCACGTGTTGTCCTGCAAGCACAGCTTTGGCTTCCTCTCTCCAGTGTGCAAATAGCTTGCCAGAGCTTAACAGAAATTGTTGATATTGTTAAGGTGTGTAAACTTTGACACAACATAGAACAGAAGTCAAAATATAAATACCTCCTGAGATCAAAGTTCTCCATCAACAGCAAGCACCACCATTTACACAAGTAGGGCATGTCTGACTGTAAAATATTAATATGAAACATATTTAACAACTTTCAAAAGATTCAAGACTCCATTGCTGTGAAAGTAAATAGAATACTTACTATAGTATAGTCAATATGGTGCATCCAGTGCCACGTACAGAGCAGACTATTTGGAAGAAAAAATAAAAATGTCATTTGTTTAGAAGCTTAAATTAGCTTCTGTATGAATCTCAAGAAGAGAAGAGAAAATTACCATCAGCATGAAGATCCCACAGTCAACTCCATAGTCTTGGCTTGGAAAACCCTGTATTACATTGAAAATAAAGGCTCGTTAATAAAATCCCTTAAAAGAAGACTAGTGTAATTCATATCATTCACCATACACTTAAACTAGCACATACCTTCAAGTCAAAGCTCTTTTTTTCTGACCACTGCCCGGGAATGATCTTCACTGCAAGATTCCTTTTTTTAAAGACAGTTACATTCACAAGTTAACAGATGTCATCATGATGGGTGTGAAATGTTTATTGCTAATAGCACCAACTGTAACTACAGGCCTTAGGAACACGACCTCAACAAAACAGCATAACAAAATGAAAAAGTACAGTCACATGCTCACAGTTGGTCAAAATAAAGCATTTACAGCTTTAAGTTAAGGTTGGCATATTTTATAAACTCATTTTTAATGGTCTTTTATGTTAAACTAGAACATTTGAAGACCCTATTTATGTCTGAAAGTCATCTAAAGACAGCATCACTGACTTGATCATAATGTGAAGATGAGAAATAGAATAAAATGTTGAAGCATCATGCTGATATATCCATCCATCCATCCATTCGCTTCCGCTTCTCCTTTTCAGGGTCGCTGGAGCCTATCCCAGCTGTCATAGGGCGACAGACTGGACAGGTCGCCAGTCTGTCGCAGGGCCAACACACAGGGACAGACAACCATTCACACTCACATTCACTCGCACATTCACACCTAGTGGCAATTTGGATTATCCAATTAACCTATCCCCACAAGCTGCATGTCTTTGGACGGTGGGAGGAAGCCGGAGTACCCGGAGAGAACCCACGCAAACACGGGGAGAACATGCAAACTCCACACAGAAACTTGCTGATATAGTTTATAAAAAAAGCATGTGAGTGTACTGTATGTGTGAACACTCAAGATCAGCAGAACATGATCTGGGATGCACTTAACCTGGAACACTGAACAGGTTCCTGAAAACTCCGGAACAAACCAAAAATGCTTATAAAAATGTGACCTCAAAAGTGAAACATATTGTTGGCCACCAAATCCTGCCTTGGTGTTTATTGGGTCAAGAAAGAGGATTTCTCTTTGAGGTGGCTTCAGTACCTAAAAGACAGTTAGCCATGACTTCAAACCTGAAAACAATGTCATTGCAAGCGATCACAATCAAAGACTTTTGAAACTGCGTCATAAAAGCTTGAATACATCTCAGACACATAGCAAAATTCTAACAGTTTGTACGTGTCAAAAAACAAGACTTACACACAACTGGAAATGACCAGGGGTCCAGAGAGGGAGAACTATGATGTGCATCCTCTGAGCATCAGTCTGAAACAGAATTGTTTTTTAAGTATCCTGTATATGAACTCTCACCAAAGTTATAAAAAAAATCATTTGGATTACTTGCTTGTTTCTTTAAAGGACGGTACACTTACAGGAAAGGACTGCAATGGATCACAGCCATAGGGTGCAAGCCAAGTCCGGGTGACATACAGATTTTCTATGTAAATGCTTATCCCCTAGAATGTAAACAAAAACATTTAAAACAACAACTCTCTAAATTAAAGCTTGACAATCATCATATACAACATACAGTACCTTTGACTGGACAATTTTAGTGATAAGCTCAAAACAGCTATTTCCAATCTGAAACAGAAAAAATCATGAAAAAAATGAATGTACACTTTATTATTTCATATTCATAGAAAAAATAATACTTACAGTCGATTCCATTTGTTTGTTTAAACCCAGTGTCCAAAAGTCTGCCCGCATGAGGCATCCAGAAGACGTTTCAACAATCAGCTCATCTTTGGGTCTGCTGATGTCCAGAACATAGTTGAGCTAAAAAAACAGAGAGGTGTCATAGACTGTGGATGACCAAATCAGATAAGCACTAAAAGTTGCACTTTGCAACATCTGAAAACTTTAACATACAAGCTGTTGTTGGCCAGGGTGCGGTACAAAACACCATGATGAACGGCTGGCCAAAATGTTCTCAGGCTTTGTCAGAGTTCGCACGGTGGTCCACACAGGTCAGGAAAAGTTGCATCTGTTGAGACCTTCTATTGGCTTTCTTGTTGTCAACTCTTTCCTGAGGTCCTATAGGGATTTTAACAGGTTTCAGACAAAACACTACATAGAATGCACATTAAATACATACAAATGCAAGAAAAATAAGCACTATCTATAGAAGGAAATTCATTTGAAACAGCATGTAACAAATTCGTTTATGAGCCATCAACTACAACAAGATAATGAATGCAAGATTATTATTTCACCTATATATGACAATCACTATTCAAAATAAGAAATTTTACCAGTGTCACCAGACATTGAAGGTGCTGGGTTCAACACCGTTTCAGTGATTTCTCTGGGTTTATTGCACACCTGTGGGGCTAGGTACACAAAGAAAAGAATATGCACACACAGATAGGAACAAATGAGATATTGATCTGTGTGTTTCTCTGCCATGGAGCACGATGAAAAAACATTAAAACAAGAAGGAATGTTGTTGTAACGCAAAAAAAGTGGCAACATGATCATTGTACGAAAACTAGACGATTCCTAGAATTATGAAATCACTAACGGCAAATTTATTTAAGAAAGACTCTGTCCCAACCTTTGCGATCAACTTGCAAGACTTCCACGGTATCCATGCGTGTTTACGGCTACTGTGGAGGTCACGTGTTTCCGGTTAGTGTGGAGGTCACGTGTATCCGGTTACTGTGGAGCTCCACAGTGGCTGCAGCCAGACCCTTCTCCTTTTAACAGGTACGAGAATCCATGAACACATAACTCCAATTTTAGCCAAACTACATTGGCTCCCTGTTAAATATCGTATAGATTTTAATATTCTGTTGTTCACTTTTAATATTCTGAATAATTTAGCGCCCAGCTATCTCTCTGAACTACTCCACTTATACAATCCCAACAGAGCACTTAGATCGTCCAATCACAGGCTCCTAGCACAACCTAGGTCTCGAATGAAGTCGAGAGGTTACCGGGCCTTTGCATCCGTGGCACCCAGACTCTGGAATAACCTCCCTGTTTATATTCGCACAGCCGAGTCTATCCAGTCTTTTAAATCACGTCTTAAAACTTATTTTTTTACTTTGGCTTTTGATTCTGTCTAGTTGGCTGTTTTAGCTTGTTGTGTTGTTACCTATTGTTTGTTGTCCTCTTTTATTGTTTTTTTTAACTGTCTCATGCTTTTACTGACTGTGAAGCACTATGGTCAACACTGTTGTTTTAATATGTGCTATATAAATAAATTTTGATTTGATTTGAACATCTCTGATACATTAGCACTGAATGACCTGGTGGTTTATGTCCATCTAAGATTACCACAAAGTAAAAGATCTGTCAGCAAAATTATGCAATATTTTAGCCACACTATTGCCCCGATCAGATCAATGAGTTGGGATTTTCTATTCTAAGCATGAGCTACTGTTACAGCAACAGACATTAATACTACTGGTGTCCCACACAACAACTCAATGTCCACTATGTGAAGGAGCCAAACACAGGCCTGCTCTTCTCGTTAACTGAGATAAACTGCTGGGATACTGGTTTTCCATCTATACTGTCCAGTCTCTCCTGGTGGACACACAGCAGCATTGTTTAATCTCATTCGAGTCATTGTTGACCTTAGCCATGTTTTTAGTCTTCTGAGAGCACTGAAGCTTCTTTCAGCCCCAACTGAGGATACTGGGATGACTAAAAGCAGCCTGATAATTGTCATGATAATAAATACTAGTTAATCTACAGCACCACATCATCAGTCAGTCACCTGTGAGCTCGCCTCTTCACCTCCGAGCTACAACATGGCAGAGCTGCCTCTGTCACCTGATCAATAACAGTGAGACACTCCACATACATGCAGTCACACATGTGCTTCAAATACAACAATGAACCAACAAGTCATCATCCAATTCCACCTGTGACCTTGTGTCACCATTGCTCTCTGAGCTTTGTGTTGGTTCTGTCACCTGACAAATAGGACATACATGACAATAAGAATAAAATGTGGAGCTGCTTCAGTGTTTCTGTCACTTTGTGCAGATCTTGACTGATCAGTAATGTTTGTAGGCTGAGTGCGTTTTTACAACAATTTGTGCAAACTGCACTACAAGGTGGAATATTTGCAAAATCGTGACTACCTCATGATATTTTGTCTCAAAAATTAACCCTATGAATATATCAGTGCCATTAGGATGAAATTATTGTGTCACCAACATTTTAATGTTAGACATATAATTCTAACAGCCTCTGTAAACTAATATCCGGGCTGCTCGAGGCTCCGTTTCCTCTGACAGTTTCAATCAAAATTAGAAATGCTGCTCTGAGACTGAGAGAACTAACAGTGCTGCCTGTTGTGCAGTTTACAAAACACGTTATTCATGGTTACATACAGTTTTAGACTGATGTGGGCCAAAGCCTAGCATAGCCTGTAACGTTATTGTGACGGACACATTTTATGTGTTAACTTGGCTTTAAGTGACTCACAGGTTTCTCTGAAAAATACTTTCTTATATCCAGGTTCTTTCTCTTTGCTGCCATCCTCCTCTCCTCCTCACAGCGCAGGCTTGCCGCTGCTAAAACTAAACAGAGCTCCCTGAAAGGCTCAGCCAATCACATTGGCCATATTTGTCACATGACGTAGCACTCCAGTAAAGAATGTAATTTAACTCTTTCTGCACCGCTGGGAGATCGTTTTTTTTCTTTCTATCGGGTTGTTTTTCTTTACTCGAACAGATCAAATTATTGGTGGGGACACGTCCCTTCCGTCCGTGCCAAATCTGCGCCCTTGGCTGTGTGAGTGAAAATGTCTCAGAGCAAAATAAAAATGAGTTTGTCAGGAAACCTGTTCAGTCATCAGGTGTTTGTGTCACAGTGTCTGATGTAACAGCTGCCAAATACAAGACGTCGTTTTCTCTTTGTCCAGCTCAGGGTTAAGTGGGGGAGGCTGTCATAGGGGAAAAGGTGGGGCACCCCCATTATTGCCACCCACAGACTACGTCCACATACACAAAAAGAATCATTCCCAGCTGTGTTTCATATCTGCACTTGTGGAGATTCAAAGGTTCAAATACAGAACTGCAGACTGGTGGCTGCTGTCAAATACAGCTGACACCAACATGATGAGTTCACCTCGTGCCCACTAGAGGCCAGCAAAGTGAACCACAGAGGGACCCAAACACTCGAGCGTCCCACTGAGAGAAGCAGAACTCAGTTTGCTGTGTTTCACAGGTGTTCCTGAACGCATCACTGTGACCCTGAAGAAAAGCTGAAACTCTTTTCCTGAGAGGATTTCTGCAGCTGACGAGCATCAGATAATGAACGAACACAGATCCAAACATGAGTTTGATGTCTTTGAGTCTGTCCTGTCTGTGGATCATGGCACTGAAAGAATGTGATGATCTCAGAAATGAAACAAAATCTCAAGACGACTGAGAAAAAACATCAAATGTTTAAACTGAGAAAATATTAAAAAAGGCTGATTTGAACCTGCTGGCAGCAAAAGGCAAACATGACAACAAACTCCATGTTTTATATGAATAAAAATAAAGAGCTGCAGAAACATCATCTGGCATCGCGTCAGCAACATGACGGGTATGAAAACAGAGGCTCACCAGGCTGCAAACAAACACTGAAAATCTTTAGAGCAATTCCAGATCAGTTCCTCAAACTAAATCACTTCAAATTCATCAGCACATCAGAACATCTGGCATATCTAAGCAGGCATGGGGGGTGGGAGGGGCTTGAGCGCTTCTTTATGGGTCCCACCAGTGGCCTTTTCTTGAGGGTTTTTTCTTTTCATGTGTGTGTGGAGTCCTGTCTGTGCCCCTCAACAATAATATTTAACTATTAATCACAATTTGTTAAATAAAATGAGCTGGCTCGCAGCAGTCACATGACTACCATTAACCAATGATCGCTCTTAACGGCAGAGCGCACTGGTTACGAGGTGGGAACGAGCTCACAAAGAGCCACATGGGTGCTGTAGGACAAACTGGGAGACAGACTGATGCAAAGGAAACCAGTAAGCAGGTGAACAGCGCACACTGTAGCCTGTAACACACAGCAGTGTCAGCTTATTATGGACACGTTCAGCTGTTTTGTGGCAACTGATGAATTGAAACAGACGAGCGTGCTGTGTGTGCAACAGCACGACAAACATCACCTGTGTGATGCTCGTCAGCTGCCAGCTCACTGGGTACAGCAGGCAGGGGTCTGTAGGTTTGAGCCCCTTCAAACGTCTCTGCACGGCCCTGCCTCTGAGGAGCAACTGCACAACAGCTCCATCACATCCCAGTGTGCTCTGATAAGCTCCTTTTTTTAACCTTTAATTGTTTTATGTAAAGCACTTTGGTATGCCCAAGGCTTTTAAACGTGCTCTATAAATAAAGATTGTTGTTGTTGTTGTTGTCTGTGCACCGTTTTAGGGAACATCTTTAGTTTCACAGTAAGCTGCAGGGCTCTGTTTCTATAATGTTTTTCTATCATTACTTTATTATGGATCAGGTGTAAAGGTGTCATGTGTGGATACTTAAGTAACAGATCAATACAATAGCAAAGTGTTCTCAGATGGGCAGCACGTGGAGAGAAGATGGAAGGAGCAAGAGAGTCAGACAGTGATTCACAGGCAGAGTTGATTTCTCACAGTTTTGTTGCCTTGTGTTTCCAAGCACTGTCATTTTATTATTATCTCATAACACGTGTTTAATCAGCTCCCATCTCTCCTGTGGACTCTGTAATGTCTCAGACCGACAGCAACATTGTACCCATCAGGTAAAACACAGGCTACGTTTGCTCTGCATCGTCCCCACATGATCACAGTGATGTAACATGATGTCCTTCCATATGAGGTTCTTGATGAATGTGTTGTTGTTCTCCAGCCTGGTTTTTTAACTTTGAGCCCCCTCAAACGTCTCTGCACGGCCCTGCCTCTGAGGAGCAATCTAAGTGTGTGAGGGGAAAGGACAAAAGAAGACTGAAACATCTTTTCTACCATTGAAAACACAAAGTCAGAATTTCAACTTCCTGATTCTTCTTCTTCCAATTATCTGCTCGTGTTCTCTAAGTAGAGAAGCCCAGACCTCCGTCTTCCCAACACCACTGATATGATCTGCTGACTCTGCTGGAGTTTGCTCTGTGATAAAGACATGAACAGTCTGTGCAAAGTAACCTCAGGCTGTCAGAGCTTCAACACAACGAGGCCGAGCACAAGAAATAAGACAGCGAGAGAGAGAGGGCCTCTCCTGAGTCCTCACATATACACACTATACTATGCTAGCATCACCATGGCAACTGCACAACAGCTCCATCACATCCCAGTGCGCTCTGATAAGCTCCTCCTTCTCCACCCTTCAAGGCCTGTGTACGCTGCTGGGTGGACCTATGATGCAGAGCTGCCCAATCACAGCAGCACACAGCAGACATGTAGCATCAACAGCTCATCACATCAACATCTGTCAGCTGTCTGTGTTTATGGTAAAGCTGATCCTGACTCTGTTCATGCCCATGATACTGGTCCTGCCTGAGAGCTGCTCATCATCACCAGCACAGACTGAAAGTCCATCACTTCCCTTTATCAGCAACGACTCGCGGTCTAAACTCCTTTTAAGGAAAAAGATGAAGCAGGAAAGGAAACAGTTTCAGGAGCATCATGTAGAGACGTGCAGGATAAAAACACAAGCTGAGAGTCGCAGCACTGTGCAGGACCAAAAGCTGACGCTGCAGGACAAACGGACAAACATTTAAATCCACACACAGAGAAAAATGTTAAACACACTGAGCGGGTGTCAGGACTCCATCAGCTCAGGATGAAGGTGATGGAGTCAGGAGTCTGTGCTGACCACTGTGTTATAGCTGTTTACTCCACACACACTGATGATGACCATCAGCAAGGATACACAGCCGGACCTTTTCCTGGAAGCAGGAAGCCCCTCCCCCACCGAGTTAGTCCGTTTCACCTCCTTTGTTCTACACAGAAGCTTCCTGATGGGCAGCTGGACCTGATGAGTCACATTAACATGTGCAGAGGAGATGAGATCAAACTCAGTCACAGAAACAAGTTTCTGTTTGGTGAAAATGAGGCCAAACTGACTCATTTAGTGCAGACAAAGTAAAACTACAATAACATGGTTACACACATGTGCATTTGTTCACCAGTCACAGCACATTGATGTTGGATCAGCACGCACACCACCAGCAAACCAAAGGAAAGCTGCTGCAGTCAGAGCAACAACCCTGGTCCACAGAGAGCTTCAACACAGCATCAGAGGACCACAGAGAAGGAGACCAGAGCCTTACATACATCAGAGATCAGTGAAGACAACACGCAACAACAGACTTCCTCACAACATGTTGCTCACGCTGAGCCTTCAGTGAACTCAAACACTTTTAAGCATGGTGGTTTAGCACGGGAAGAAGATGAAAGTGTCCATCAGCACCTTCAGCTAATTGATCACCAAGCATTCTAGCAGCATCGGGGATTCGTCTCTCTGGACAGCTTTGAATCATTTTGTCCATGAGAGAGAATAATGCATGTGAGGATCCCCTCAACATCTCACCTTCTTGCTCCCTTCTTGCATAAAAAGCTTCCTTCCTAGCAATAAAAGACACGGGGCGACTTCCTGTTTGATCCAAACAGCTTTTTGAGACAGTAACCCGCCTTTGTTGCATCTAGGCTGGATTGTTGTAACGCACTTTATTGTGGGGTTACTGATGCATCCATTATGAGTCTGCAGCTTGTGCTGCAGCACGTCTTTAACTGCAACAAGTCTGAGCACATTAGCCCATTTTAATTTCACTCCACTCCCTACCTGTACATGTGAGGCTCGTTTAAAGTCTTTTATTTGTCTTTAATCTCTTAATGGGACTGCACGTGCTGTGAAACAATTCATTCACAAGCTTTAGTGCTACTTCAGGAAGTGCTTCCTGCTGCTCTCCATCAGTCTGGATGACGAGTCTTCAGCCTGAACTCACCTGTGAGCCACAAGAGCCCAAACATGGTTTGTATTTCACCTTCATGCAGTTGTGTTTATAGTGTACATGTTAGTTATTAATGCAGTCTGCACTCCTCTCTCACACAATGTCAGCCTGACTTTGTTTTTAACCAGCTTCATTTCTACTTTACTGTAAATATTAACGTTCCTGCACTACATCACAGTATGAGACCCTTACCTGTGACTCTGTAACTGAATGTGTTTATTGTAGTCTGAACGAATGTATCGTTCTTTATCACGCTGCTGTTGGATCTGTAGAGTTAACCTGCAGCTTCTGTTAAAGACCTGGATGAGCTCTATTGGTTAAAAGGGCTTTGAGGGCTTTGACAACAACCTCACCACTGAGCTGATGGAGCCTCTCGATGACTCGAAAGGTTAAAAACGTTAAACTCTACAGAGTCTCTGATCTGTTCACTCATCCATCAGTAATCTCCAATTCATTTTTGAGGTGAATGAATGAATGAAAGTGTGGAAACATGAATGCGACTGCCTGATAAACTCAAACTAGTCTCAATACAACAACATGCACTAAATGAAGAAACTAGGGAAGTGTAACAGAAACACAGAGCACACTCATGCTGTGTGAGAGATCACACAGCATGAGTGTGAAGCATGAAATGAACAACAGGAGACAATAAACACACAGCAGGAGAGAATCAGGACAACACAAAGTGCACGAGACCAGAGACTCACAATAACACAGAGACTAACCTCACACAGGTGCCCAAACAGAGACACCTGACTGACTTCATAACAGGGACACCAAAGGACAAAACTCACAGAGGACCAGGAGGACAAAAGAACCAGACGTCACCTACAAGAAGCCCAGAGACACAACACTGAGACGTCATGGTAACAGGAACCAGGAACATTTCACCAAAAACATGAAGAAGTTACAGAAACTCAAACACTGGACCTACGACCCCGACAGAGCCGAGCTGAAGGAGGAACACCATCAGGACGCTACACCCCCAACCGCACTGAAATAACCTGTAATGACAACATCCACAGACCAACCAGGAGAGAGCACACAGAGCAGGACTGATCTCATTGGCTGGACGCTCGCTTCTATTTAAATCTAATGACAGCAGCTGCGTCACACCTGAACACGACACTTCTGCTCTCGTGATCTACAACTGTGACTTTAACGTCAGCGACACCAACATCTGACATTATTGTAACGACATGTTTCATTATGTCATCGTTTACAAGCTGCAGAGCAAACACGCTGAGGAGTCAGAGGTCAAAGGTCAGTGGTTTGATTCTCCTGTGAGCAGAGAGAGGATCTGAAAGTGCAGCAGGAAGTGTTGATCAGGAAGCTTTGGACAGTTTCAGACAGTAAAGGAGACTCTTTAATACGTCCTGATTCACACACAGTTACACAATGATGCCATCAATAACATGACCTGCTGCCATGTGTGGTTGCTGTGGGACACCAGGACCCCCTGACATCCCTGTAACAGACCCTCTGTGTGACGTCTCATCTAACCCATCAGCAAAGACACCAACAGTTCATCCACCCTCCTCTGGTCTCTGTGAGGAGCAGTGAGGGGCTCGTAGCGTCTCTGTGCTTTGACAAGATTTAAAGTCACCAACAGATTTTTGTGTCACTTTGAAACTGCACCACAATCTGAACGTGACAAGAACAATTCAATAGTAAAGCAAAGGGTTTAAGTTCTGTACGAGAGTTTAGATTTAGACGTTTGTCTCACTGGTGGATGCAGGCGATGCGTGCAGAGTGTCAGGCAGCAAAGTTACCTGTTAGACTGTCCAGTAGGTGGTGCAGAGGGTGGAGGGGATTCTTCATGATGATAACAGCTTGTTTAATCATCACAGCCTCAGCAACTCATCAGAGTAACACAGCAGCATACTCACACAGAGAGCACACACCCGATGAGATCAAAGGGAAGCTGGAGGCGTCTCTCAGTCAGTGCAGACAGCATGAAGGCTGCAGCTGCCTCCCTGCTCCTGCTCCTGAGTCCCACCTTCATCCTTTCACTCTCACAGCTCAGGAGGTCGAGCGGGCACCTGTTAAGACCCTGGAGGTTGGTAGTTTGACTCCTGGCGGCTCCAGGCTGCATCCTAAACATCCTCGGGCGGGACACGAACACAAAGTTAGATGCATTGGACTGTGGATGTGTGTGCGTTAGACAGAAAGCACTTTGATAGAAAAAGCACAGAAAGAAGTGTTTGTGTGAGGCGAGTTTCATACAGCCAGTAAATATTGAGTAAAGTGAGAGTTCAGGTGGTGTAGAAGAGCACTACATGAGAACCAATCACAGCACAGACTCCAACAGGACAGGAGGCTTTCAGCCAGTTTGGACTGAGCAGCTGTCATTTCTACAAACCTGCCCAAATGTATGATGTGTTCAATGCTGTGATCATGATGTGCTGTTAGAGCCATTAGAGCAGGCTGTAGGTGTCGCAGGTGCAGTGGTTGGTATCATATCTCATTGATGTCATCAGTAGGAGGTAAGTGTACAGTTTCACTGACATGCAGCTGACACCATTTTTCTTTTGCCTGTCCTGACCTGTAACCATCAGAATAATCAGAACAATCTGAAAGCCAAGAAAAACGCCCCCACAGTTATTTCGCAAAGGGATCATTATGGCTTTGCTATGCTAAATGTAATAGATTTGTTTTACTTTTGAGTTATTACACTCAGAACAGACAGGACTGGGACGAGACAAAAGAAAGACAAAGTAAAGATAAGGAGAGAAACATAGAGGAGAAGAGGGACAGAGAGAAAAGACTAAAATCTGTTTGATCCCATCCTGCAGAAAAACAAGCAAAAAGAAACAAAAAGAAACAAAAAGAAGCAAAAAGAAACAAAAAGAAACAAAAAGAAGCAAAAAGAAACAAAAAGAAGCAAAAAGAAGCAAAAAGAAACAAAAAGAAACAAAAAGAAGCAAAAAAAACAAAAAGAAACAAAAAGAAGCAAAAAGAAACAAAAAGAAACAAAAAGAAGCAAAAAGAAACAAAAAGAAGCAAAAAGAAGCAAAAAGAAACAAAAAGAAGCAAAAAGAAACAAAAAGAAGCAAAAAGAAACAAAAAGAAACAAAAAGAAAAAAAAAGAAACAAAAAGAAGCAAAAAGAAACCAGCACACCAAGGAAACAACAACAACTTTATTTATAGAGCACATTTAAAAACCAGCGGTACACCAAAGTGCTTAACATAAGACACAGGGAAGTAACACGAGTCTTATGGGGCCTCAGCAAAGTATCAAATATACTCACAGGTCAATGGCACTAATACACAGGGGTAATATAAAACATAATGAAAGCACAAGGCATTAAAAATATGTATAAGGGAAAATAGAGTAAGTCTAAGGTGCGAGCATGAACGAGCAGGAAAGGCGAGATTAAACAAACAGGTTTTTAACCGTGATTTAAAAGAATCACGATCAGAAGGTTATTCCACAACTCTGGTGCAGCCAGGGCAAACGCCCGGTCACCTCTAGACTTCAGCCGAGATCCAGGCTGCACCAAGAGTAACTGAGTAGATGATCAGGCAGGAACGTACGATTTAAGCAGTTTCTTAGGGTAGCTCGGTGCCGTGTTGTTGGTAAACCACAGCAAACCACAGCAGCAGCATCATGTGCACCAGTAACAGTAACTAATAAACACTGAATCCTACTGAGCAGCACACTGGACTGATAATGCACGATGTGTTTAGTGTCAGCAGCCCAGGACGACACAGTGTGTGTCTGTGTACACCTGTGTGTGTGAGCTTGTGTTCAAAAGGTTTCCATCAAGCCACATGATACACATCAGCTAAAGTGCAGGAATGTGTTGATGACTGAAACAATGCTGTGTTGAACGTCAGAGTTTTCATTTCACACCATATTGTTATACAAGTGTTCTTCTTAACACACAAGTGTTGGTCACAGAGCTCGATGTGCTGGAACGTTTTACATGTGCATGTTTCCCCAACACAATATGATTAGAAAACACTCCAACCATCTATTCTGGGAGATTTCATACAATCAATGAGTTAAACTGCAGGAATGTCTTAAAGACATAAAGACCTGGATGGCCGCTAACTTTCTGCTTCTTAATTCAGATCAAACTGAGGTTATTGTACTCGGCCCTGAAAAGCTTAGAAATATGGTATCTAAGCAGATTCTTACTCTGGATGGCATTACCTTGGCCTCCAGTAACACTGTGAGGAACCTTGGAGTCATGTTTGACCAGGACATGTCCTTCAACGCTCATATTAAACAAATATGTAAGACTGCTTTCTTCCATTTGTGCAAATATCCTCTTAGTTGTTATTAATCTCGGCTCTGCCACCGTTTCTGGAACTGGGGACCATCACACTCCTCTGAGCTCTGTCTATAGGTTCACTTTTAGCTCCCACTCTGACTAAACCATCACACTAAACTGGTGCTACTTCCTCCTAAACCAGTCCATGTTTCCTCTGACATCGTCTGTCTTTCCTGTATGTCACTGACAGAACAGGAACTGTTCTTCACCGTGTTCTTCGTTCGCTCCGGTCAGCTGAGCGGCCGTTGCTCTCAGTCCCCAAATCAGGGCTGAAACTGAGGAGACGGAGCGTTCTCCATCGTGGCTCCTCTGGAATAATCTTCCTCTTCACACGAGGCAGTCGACATCAGTGCTGCTTTTAAATCCAGAGAAACACATTTTTATTTGCTTGTTTTTGACTCAGTGGTTAACTGACTTGTATTTACTTACATTTTATTGTTTTTGCTATGTTTGTAATTTTATCCTATTTATTATTCTTATTGTATCTATTATGTTTCTATTGTTCAGCACTTTGGTCAGCCTTGTGTGTTTTTAAAGTGCTATATAAATAAACTATGATGGTGATGATACACTCAGGCTGTGTCCCTCACTGACCTCTGACCCTCAGTGTCCTCTGACCCTCAGTGTCCTCTGACTCTCAGTGTCCTCTGACCCTCAGTGACCCCTGACCTTCACTGACCTCTGACCCTCAGTGTCCTCTGACCCTCAGTGTCCTCTGACTCTCACTGACCTCTGACCCTCAGTGTCCTCTGACTCTCACTGACCTCTGACCCTCAGTGTCCTCTGACCATCAGTGTCCTCTGACTCTCACTGACCTCTGACCCTCAGTATCCTCTGACTCTCACTGACCTCTGACCTCCTGTTGCAGGTGTGTGTGCTGCTGCTGTCTGCAGGTGAGTTGATGAAGTGAAACCATCAGTGAGGCTCCAACAAGAACACAAACACATTTGATGCCAGTCACAGATTTATGCATCACTCTGTTTGTGTCTGCTGATCCAATAAAGCTCTGATCCTGGAGATCCCTCCAGATCCTGTGCCAGCAGGAAGTGATGTCACTGCGCTGCAGACAGAGCAATGGTGACATCATCACAGCTCATTTCTTCTTTAATGGAAGTCATGTTGGAAATAAATCAGAGTTCATCATCACAAACGTCCAGCAGTCTGATGAAGGTCTCTACTCCTGTGCTACTGATGTGTTTGGAGAATCTCCTCAGGGCTTTCTGAGGGTCAGAGGTCAGACAATGACATCACATCCTGTATAAAGACCTGAACTCACCTGAAGTAAAAATAAGCTGACTGAACCATCTTCACCATGTCTCCTGCAGATCCTCCTCCTCATCTCCACACCTGCACCTCCTCTAATCCTGTGAACTCTCCTGCTCTTGTTTGGCCTGTAACAGACTCCTCCGCTCCTCCCTCCTCCTCCACCCTCGTGCTGGTTGTAGCAGGTCTGGTTTCGGTGGTTCTTCTTGTTCTGCTGGTTTGGTGAGTTCTCTGGAGGAAACAGAATGAAATCTTTCAGAGTTTAAAGCATGATGTCAAAGCTAGAAGGTCTCCTGACTGCAGACTGGGAGCTGACGCCACAGTAGAGCGGGTAGAACAGGAACCAGTGTGAAACAAACTCTCTCTGGATCAGCTGAAGGCTTTTCAGCCAGTTTTTAGGACTTCCTGATAATAATGAATTACGGTCGTCCAGCCTGGAAGTAATAAATGCAGGAACTAGATCTTCTTTTATGAGTTCTTATATTATCTGATCAGGCCGTTTGCTCCTGTTAAAGAGAAATGTGCATCGAACGTTGTGGGTATTCATGAGTCTAACAGTTTAAACCTGTGTGTGACGTTGTGTCCTTGAACGGCCCTGACAGACGGCTGTAGTCCATAATATTAATGTTTCCTGCTGACTGAAATAAGCAGCTGAGCTCTGTGAGGGCAGAGCTGCTGCTAACAGGTGAGTCTGTTACCTGGACTGGACTGAGTGAGCTGCTGTGTCACAGCTTTATCAGTGACACACTCAGCATGTGTGTGTGTGATATGTCATAGTGCTTGAAACACACATGAAAATATATTAAAGGTTGAATCTTTGTTCTTTTGGTTTGTGGAACAAAAATCAGCAACGAAGAAACGCGAGCGTAAAACTTGGTGTAGAAGTGCAACAAACGTAAGCCGGCTCATTTGATGCTGTGACGCTTGAAAAGGATTTGCGCACCTACATCATTATTTACGGTTTAAATTGTGCTGCCTTCAGGTGCACCTGGTAAATTCAGGAATCTCTACTCCAAACCACAGCAGGTTGTTTTAGAGGCTTTTCTGGGTTAATGTTGGTTTGTTGGCAGAAACATGTCTGTGATCGCTGTGTTGTTCTTTTTGATGCAGGATTTCATGTAACTCGGTGCTAAAATCATAACAATGAAGTTGAACAGTTCTAGTGCTCATGCGTCAGCTAGCATGCGTCAGCTAGCATGCATCAGCTAGCATGCGGCAGCTAGCATGCGGCAGCTAGCATGCAGCCTGTTTCAGTTGCTCCTGCTTTTACTCTTTACTCTAATTTTTTCTTACTTCTTTCTTTGTCCTTTACTGAGTGTGTTCATCTGTTTAAAAGCTTTCTTTTCAAACATGTGGATGGAGAGAGTTTTTGTTCTGCTGTTGCTTTCACTGAGGAATGGGAGCGCAGCACAGCAGCTACACACCAGAGATCAGCTGAGCCGCCTGATGCTGCTGTTGCAGATTAACTGGTGTCTCAGATTAACTGGAGACGGTCAAACAGATGTGTGACAGACTTTAAGGAGCTGCTGCCAACAAACCAGCAAATAAACACTGAATATTTCATGTGTGACATTTGTGAGGTGGCCTTAAACACAGTCCGTCAGTCTTTTTGCTCTTGAACAGTGAAATATTAAAAACTGTCTGGAGTTTATTTGGTGATGTTCTCGTGCACGAGGCGAAAACAGCAAACAAACGTCACAGTAAATCTTTCCAGCTGATGTTAGGCATCCTCCACCTGCTGAATCCACTTCAGCCTCTTCCTGCTCATGTTCCTGTTTAGAGGCACAGTCGGCCTGTAAATGGAGAAAACTGAACACAGGAATATTTGGATTTGCTTCTTTTTCTCTGCTCATGTTCAACTTGTCTGATTCAAGCTGGGAATATTTATTAGAAACAAAGTGAATAATATTATTTTATTATCACGTTGATGCAGCACATGGTTCAGTTAGCTTTGTATAAACACGTGTTAGAAATGTTCTTCAATCAGCTCTTTTTACTCTCATTTCACAGCCAGTACTTTTTACTTTTACTTCAGTAAAGAAGTTGAATTAGTACTTGGAGTATTTTTAACAGTAGTACTTCTACTTCAGTACACACTGTGTGTACTTTTACCACCTGTGTCTGAGACCTCCTTCAGGGTCCACCTGAAGCTCTCAGTCTGCTGTGGAAAAAGGAAATCCAGGTGAGTTTCTCCTGATCACCTGAGGCCGTCATTACTGTGTGAACCCACACACCACTCCTCACTCCTCCCACCCGCTGCACACAGTCACTGAGTACAGACCGGCTGATTCCTGTAAAGGGAGAGGCAGGAAGAGGCGGAGCAACAGCTGAAAAACAAGAAGCTCAACGTCATTTTGCAGAAGTGAAAGTGTGAGAGAGCAGCAGCAGAGCTGCAGTCGAGTCCTGTTTGTCTCTAAAAGAAGATTCACTGGAGTCCATCAGGTTCCTCTCAGCAACAGTGGTGAGTGCAGCTGATCACACTTCCTGCTTCTACACAAATCTTCACTCTGTTCACTTCATCAGGACTCATCACAGTCACACTGGATCCATAGAAATCTGCTCATGTAACCACAGATCCACTGTAGGAGCATCGAGCTGCTGCTTCAGTCTCACTGTGGCTCTGCTCAGGACTGTGGACTCAGGCTGTGCTCTGGACTTCAGACTGACTCCACACTTCCTGGTTATTCATCACTTCCTGTTCCTCTTAGATTGATTCTGGATCTGATTGATCATAAGGATTACAGACGTGAAAACACCTATTTATTCTTTATTGATATAAAGCCTTTGATACTGTAAACCAGCAGATTTTGGTCAGTACTTCAAAAAGTCATTCACACATTTTACAAAGATTATCTGACTTAGTGTATCCTGTAAGAGTCACAGATGATCCTCAATCATTCAGAAAACAGTCGATGCTGCACTTTATAACTTTGTGTGGAAACATGAATCTCATTATTTAGACAGATGTGTTTGAATCATCCTGATAATCAGGCTTTAAACATGTCAGAGTTCCACACATCAGCTGTGATATTCAAGCTGACCTGGATCAAACATGTCATCAGACACAAACATAGATGATGCTGTTTAATCCCAAAGCTTATTTAAACAAACTGGAGGACAGAATTCCTCCTTAAATGGGATTTTGATCAAATCCACTGATCTCGTTTTCACACACAGGCTTTATCATGGTGGCTTCTTCTCTACTAACATCAATCTTTGATTTGGACAAACAAATATGTGAAACACAAAAATAAATCAATGTTTTCTGAGGATCCAGAATAACATGAATGATGTATCCCAGCGAGTGACTGGAAAAGTTCATCTTCTTCCACATCCTGAGTTTGTGAGGATGTTCCAGTATCTGTGAGAGAAAACAGGACAGTTTTTACTGACGCACAAATGGACCAAATATACAGACACCTCTGAATAAACATGTTCTCATCAATGCCATTAAAATACTGGATCAACAGTTAATAACACATTTCTGAGGTTTGTGATTCATCGTCCTCCTCACTGTCAGCTCTACTGGAACAGTCACTGTTTAATATTAATGGCTCGTTGATCTGGACGTACAATAAGAAGTATTCAGTCACCAACAAGGTCGAAGTTTACTTCACAGTGATTGATGGAAAATATCCAACAAACTGATTTATTCAAGTATACAAATGATCTGGATGAATCTTGGACCTTCTGTAAAACAGAGAAACAATTTCACATCTTTGTAACGACTGTATTTATCTTCATCCCCAAACGTTGATCCTGTCCATCTGGACGCTGCACTGTACAGCAGACACTACGATGTTAGGTTTGTGTTTGGATGAACCAGTTTGTGTCTGAGTGTGTTGCTGGGTCTCCACCAGTTACTCTGAGAACTGAAGAAGCTTCTCTGATGAAACGTCTTCAAGAAACTCAAAGAAGTCCAGACGCTTTTCTCTCCAAGCTCCTCAGACTACTGACGCTTGTTTCTCTCTTTGTAAAAATGAAATTTAAAGTGAATTTTGAATCAAATGTTTCTCTTCTTTCTCCCTCAGAGTGCAGACATGTCTGCTGCCAGCAATCTGCGATCTGAAGATCAGTTTCTGTGCTCCATCTGTCTGGATGTGTTCACTGATCCAGTCACTACACCATGTGGACACAACTTCTGCAAAACCTGCATCAGTCAGCACTGGGACATGAATCAGAGCTGTCAGTGTCCCATGTGTAAAGAGACTTTCTACACTCGACCTCAGCTGAAGATCAACACTTTGTTCTCTGAGATGGTTGCTCAGTTCAGACGTGAAGCTCAGCAGAAAGCCAGCAGCAGCAGCTCAGAGCAACAAGCTGCCAAACCAGGAGAAGTTCCCTGTGACGTCTGCACTGGAACCAGACTGAAGGCCCTGAAGTCCTGCCTGGTGTGTCAGACCTCCTACTGTCAGACTCACCTGGAGCCTCATCTGACACTGAAAGGTCTGAAAAGACATCAGCTGGTTGATGCTGTGGAGAACCTGGAAGGCAGGATGTGCACGAAGCACGATAAACTCCTGGAGCTGTTCTGTAAGACCGACCAGACATGTGTCTGCGTGCTCTGCCCTGTTTTAGACCACAAGAACCACGAGTTTGTTCCTCTGAGAGAAGAATATGAAGGAAAGAAGGCAGAGCTGGAGAAGACAGAGGCTGAGATTCAGCAGATGATCCAGAAGAGACGACTGAAGATTCAGGAGATCACAGAGTCGGTGAAGATGAGTAAAGATGCTGCAGACAGACAGAAAGCAGAAGGTGTTCAGGTCCTCACGGCTCTGATGGAGTCTGTTGAGAGACGCCTGAAGGAGCTCATGAAGGAGATCGAAGACAAACAGGAAGCTACAGAGAAACAGGCTGAAGGTCTCATCAAAGATCTGGAACAGGAAATCTCTGAGCTGATGGAGAGAAGCTCTGAGGTGGAGCAGCTCTCACGCTCTGAAGACCACCTCCACCTCCTCCAAAGCTTCTCCTCCCTGAAAGCTGCTCCACCCAGCAAGGACTGGACAGAGGTCAGAGTTCATCCACCATCATATGAGGGGACTGTGGGGAGAGCTGTGGCTCAGCTGGAGGAGACAATCAGGAAACTCATGAAGAAGAAGCTGTTTGAGGCTGAGCTGCAGAGGGTGCAGCAGCATGAGGTGGATGTGACTCTGGATCCTGATACAGCTCATCCTAATCTCATCCTGTCTGATGATGGAAAACAAGTTTATCATAGTGATGTGGAGAAGAAACTTCCAGACAACCCAGAGAGATTTTCTCTGTGTCTTTGTGTTTTAGGAGAGCAGAGTTTCTCTTCAGGCAGATTTTACTTTGAGGTTCAGGTTAAAGGAAAAACTAAATGGGATTTAGGAGTGGCCACAGAGTCGATCAACAGGAAGGGAGAAATCACAGCGAGTCCTCAGGATGGTTTCTGGACTGTAGGGCTGGTAAATGGAAATGAGTACGAAGCTTGTGCTGACCCTCTAGTCCCCCTCTGTCTCCATCCTGGTCCTGAGAAGGTGGGGGTGTTTGTGGATTATGAGGAGGGTCTGGTCTCCTTTTATGATGTAGGTGCTGCAGCTCTGATCTACTCCTTTACTGGCTGCTCCTTCACTCACAAACTCCACCCATTCTTCTGTCCCTGTAACAATGATGGAGGTAAAAACTCTGCACCTCTGATCATCTGTCCTGTCAATCAAACTGATCAACAACTGATTTAATTGGATGAATGATTGATTTTTCTTGAAGGGAACAAATGAACATATTGAGTGTAAATCCTCTACAGTCTCCATGTTTCTATAGAATCTGATCATCAGGACTCTGATTCACACTTTGATTCTCATGGAGTTTGATTTGAACAGAAGAAAAGTTGAATCAGGAAATGTTCCCACTGATGGAGACTCGAGCTGAAGAGCAAATATCAGAGAACAAATGTCCAAAAGCTTCATTTCCAATAAAGTTTGTTCAATGCTTTGAGTGAATCCAGACTCATGTGTGGCTGTTATACGGAGCATCAGAGTCCAGCTGAGTTATGTTGGATACAAACTGCTTATTTTGGCTCTGTGAGGAGTTTTGTTCACTGAAAACTGATGAGACGGATAATATTCAAAGAACTCTGTAGAGATTCATGCATCCATGTTCTCCACCTGCAGGTGTGGAGGAGAAAGGTGGAGCACAGACTGCTGCATCCTTCCAGTCACATCATTTTGATGATTATATTTGCATGTTGTGATGATTTGGGTTAAAGACAAACAGAGTTGAACGGCTGCAGTCACAGCATGAAGACGATGCTGAAGCTGAGCTGTCAGTGAACATGTTTCACTGTGATTTGATTTGAAGAATAGAAAGTGTGTGTGGCTGCTGACAGCTGCAGTCTCTGCTAGTCTGCATAACACACACACAACTTTCCCCCTGAGGCAACGATGCAGCAACAACACAACAGCTGCAGACACACACACGATTGTGCGCTCCCTTTCAGTCTGAACTCTCAAACACACAAACAAACTCTATCAATGTCGTACTGTTAAAGAACTCCTCCTTCTTCAGTAACAATGATTTGAGGTCTCTACCAGTGTCTCTTGTTTTGACCTTTGACCTCTTTATTCCTTATAACCAAAAAAACCCTTTTATCTGATATTTTCACCTTATTGATTGATTATATATATCTATTATATTTTCTCACCTTATTTTGACCTTTGACCCATGTCCTTGTTAGCCTTGATCTTCCTTCATCAAACGTGAAATTTCTTTCACCTTTGAACTTAAAGCTTAAATCAAACCTTTGTTAAAAAGCTTCTTACCAACTTGTAATTCCAACTCTCTGCATTAAACACGTATCTTATCATATAAACACTGGATCACTGAGAGAACTTTAGGCAGAACCAAATGAAGCAGCTGACCTCGTCAAACTCACAGCGACAGTAACTGACAGTGAATTATTTTAATCTTCTTCATTGTATTTGTTAGAAATATTTATTTTCCTTTAATTGGACTTTGGTTAAGTTCAATCCGATGTATTAACCGACCTTTGAGGTGAAGTGCAGCTGCGAAGAACGCTACGGCAGGCAATGAGGTGCGTTTAATGTCGCTTTGTTAATTTGAGCGTCCATAAATTGAATGTCTTATTTTTTCTTACTTTATTATTGCTCATTTATTGGAGAATTAGGCCAATTAATCAAGATAGATTTTATGTTGTTGGTGGTAAAGATCTGGATGGATGTTTTATTTTATTCTGTGTTTCTATTTTTCAGTTTTACTTTTCAAGACTTGGTGAATTGCCTTTTTCTACTTTTTGTTTAGTTTTGTTAAAATTAGCAGCAGTGAGAAGTGTTGTTGTCGGTCTTGAATATATTTGATGTAGCCCATACTGTTAAGGTAAGTGTCATGTTTTTAGTTGTTAGTCTGATGAAGAATCTTTTATTTTTCTCCAAAAGTTGATTGTGTTTATCTGGACATAGTGTTTTTCAGTTCCAGCTGAATGCAGGTTTCCCCAGTCTTATACATTGTGACAGCCACTATGGTGTGGTGTCCCTTTAAGACACCCAAGTCGAGGGTTGATGGTGTCATCAGTTTGTGCCGCTGCTCTCTCTCTCTGGGATTATGAGGACACGTGCCTGCACGCTTCTGCTTAACGAGGGACGGATTTACGTTTTCTTCTTGTTTTGTTTGCAACGCTTGGGTTGTATGAACGCTGGGCGTTATGTTGTTGAGCCGCAGCCGTTCAGCCGGGCTTTTATATGGTTGTTGAAGAAGGCGTATTAAAGAACCACCGTGGATTACCGATACCAGCGTGGGTGTGTGTTCTTCCGACTAGCCTGCTAGGTGTTTTGCCGCCTCCTCTCAACCACGCAACACAACCCAACGTTCCAACGTGTCAGGAGCATCAGCACAGCTGAAATGCATTTTTTCTAAGCACCGCGTCTCTGTGGCTTTTAAACCCCAAAACACGCTACAACAAAAATGGGTCCACCCCAAGGATGGGGTCCCCCGGTGTAGTTTCCACTGTGAGAGACTGTGGGCTTCCTCAGAGTGAGGCTGAGAGCGGCAGGCCCAGCTGGAGTCTGACCTGTGGCCCTTCAGATAAAGCTGAAAAAGGCCAATATATGATATTAAATATAAAATATAATTAAAAAACAACATCAGAATGAACAACGAGCTGCTGTTAAGAACTCCCGACGTCCATCCAAGGCCCGATTGGTTTCTGTTTCCATGACAACAACAACCGTATGTGGAAAAGACCAAAAACTGAAGCGGTGAAAAAGTTTTGTTGCAGATTAACTATTAACTTTATGTTATTCATTGTCAGCTCGTGCCATCATTAAAGCATGTTAGAACACATGTAGGATTTCACAAATCATCGCTCCTACATTTAATCGTATCCATAACAACTGTGTGTACGTGTTCGCTTTGAAAACATCACATTCTTTATGTTTGTTGGTTTAGACGAGTGATCTCCAGGATGAATGAGGGCAGAGGCCCGTTTCATGGAGACTGTTTAAGTGTAAACCTGGATTAAAAGCCACATTTGAACACCTTCATCAGAGGCTGTGACCATGTTGAAGGACTGATGCTGACGTGCTCTGACACTCATTAGCATAGAAAACAAAGTGGTGAAAGCACAGAGCCCTGAGGAGCTCCACTGGACGGTCTGTTCACAGAACATTTAATTATTTCACTTTTATTTACATGCAAAACAGCCTCAGAGAGAACAGCTGTTTCAGAGCTGCCAGCTTTATTGGAAAGATGAACTGAAATCCTAAAATAGTCCAATTCATGACAAACTGACACGGTGAAATGTTGCAGGATTCAAATGTGTCGATGGATGAACTCTTTCAGTATAAGATGCAATAATACAAAACACATGAAGGTGAGGAGGAATTCATTTAAAGTAAGTGTGATTTAAAGAGGACTGATTCTTTCCTGGTCAGGCTGAAGCTTTCACCGTCTGACCTCTGTAAACAAACCGAAACACGTTCAGTGTTTAGTTTTACCAATTAGGTTTCATGAATCACCATCTGAGAACGTCTCCGATGTGGGCGCCACTCACAGGGATCACTTCCTGTAGAAGGGTCACATGACCTGTTAAACCCAGAGAGCTTCGTGTGACCTCTGACCCTGATCACCAGCGTCAGGGTCAGTGAAGGTGAGATACCGTGTGACAGGAGGAGGAACTATAAAGTTTTATTTGTACGAACACGTAGAACAGATGAAGTCAGAACGAAGCAGGTGGAGCTCAGTCAGGGTGGAGGTGCAGACAGGTGAGCTGAAGGGGAGGAGCCAGTCTGGTCAGGAACTCTCTGTCTCCTCGAGTGAACCTCCTCACCTCTGAAACACACACACTCTGAAGGTTGCAGTCAGGGTGGTGAGGGTGGTGAGGGTGGTGTGTGAGGGTGGGGTTACCTTCTGGTCTCTGGTTGGTGTGTTTCCTGCAGGTGAGGCTGAGCGGCCGAATCATGACATCGCTGCTGCACAGACACAACAGGAAGTGGAGGAGGAAGTCGTCAGCGTCCTCGTCACACACCTGAGACAGACACAGAGGTTATGTCTCTGCAGACTCACGGCTCGGCCCTGTGGAAACGTCCTGCAGGACGCCTGTTTCTCTCTGTGGTGGCCCCCCCACAGCGTCCCCACCGTGCTTCACTGTGTGGACGCTGTTCTTTGGGTTGTAGCTGCATCTTCTTCTCGTTTCACCTCCTCTGACCACAGGACGTTTCAGTCTGCAGGGTCTTTTAACACAGCTCCACCTGTGGGTGGAGGGGCCCTGTGGGTTCTCCTGGTGTGACCCGAGTCCTAAATGCCTCTCGCTGTCCTGCCCCTCCCCTGTGGTCTCCACCCTCCATTACCCTAAGAACTACACCACCTGCTGCTTCATCAGGTCGAGTGGGTGGAGTCAGGGGCACGACCTGAGTCTCGCTGAAACACACGGCTGTAAGGCCCCTCCCTCCTGTTCACGTGAGCCCAGCGTGGGTCCGTCACACCTACAGACTTTTAAAGGTGGAAGTGGCCACGCCCCCAAACCAGTTCAGCAGTAAGGTGTGAGCAGACGGAGCTGTTACCAGGATACAAACAGGATGTGCCCTTTCACAGTTAAAGCCTCATCTTAAATTTTAAAGATAAAATAAAGTTTAAAGACGACGATGAGCACGTGACTCACCTGTGACAGGTTAACATATACACCTGACAGGTGCTACTGACCTGGCTCTGCCCACGAGGGAAGACTCTGATGTGACCTCTGACCCTGAGTGCTCTCTGAAGCCCCTCCCACTGAGCATCAGCCAATCCCAGCAGAGCAGGAACCAGAGCAGCTGAGAACCAGACGTGAGCCTCACCTGTCCCGTCATCGATCACCAGCCTGATCGAAGAGCAGAGCCACATGGTTTGATCATGTGACTGTCACCTGACTCATCCAGGTGATTAACACGTATCAGCAGGTGAGCTCAACAGGAAGCTGCTCTTACTTTGCTTTGGACTGAAACACTGACGAGGTCGAGTGACACTGAGAGCTGCTGCAGCCCTAAGAGAGAGAGAGCAACAGGTAAACACACACACCTGAAATCGTGAGCAGTTTCCTCCAAAACGACACTTTACTTACTGCACCAACACTAACACGCCACCAACACGCTAACAACACATGAAGCACTCTGAGTACTTTCACTGCACCCGAGAAACTGACACTAAACACATCCTGTACACACTGTGTGTATTTTATGCAGTACCTGTGTGTACACGCTGCCACACAGCGAGCAGCTCCACTGCAGTTGCAGGAACAGGAAACACACCACGTGACCTTTGACCTGTCCCACAGCGCACCTCTGCTTGCTGCTCAGAGCCCACTCACCCAGGTGCATGATGGGAGCAGGAGGAGGAGGCTGGGCCGAGCTGATAGAAACCAAACAAACAAATAAACAACAGCACGACAAACACGTGAACCAGACTTTACCTGTAAACTTACCTGGTGTCTCCCAGGGAGACCACAGTTATGGAGCTGACAGGTAAGTACGTGCAGTACACACTTCCTGTCCTGAAACACACACACAGGTAAACCGCACAGGTACGTAACCATCGGCGTGACTTTGTATTGAACATTGGGGGGTCAAGATCTCTGTCTAAATAAATAAATCTGGGTACATTTCCAGATGATCAAACAACTATTTTGCTGGTAACACCTGAAACCAGTAAAGAAAACCAGCAGCCTATTGATGCAAGATGATCCAGAACTTTATTGGGGCTGACATTGTTGGAAATGAGTCCAAATAAAGAGTCCAAACTTTTATAAGCCTGTCTATGTGTGTCTCACCTGGACAGCCTCCTCTGGAAACCAGACAACAGCAGAGTGTTACCCGGCAACAGGCCAGGTGGGTAGGGGGTGTGGCTTAAGTCCAGGTACACCTGCAGACTCCTCCCAGCTTGGTCACAAAGAGTGAGACGCACACCTGCACACACACATTCAGCTAACAGTCAGACCTGAGACTCATACCTGAAGCACTGATGCCTGCAGTTCCTCTAGTGTCCAGCAGAGGCAGCAGTGAGTCGCCTCCATAGACCCCCATGTTACAACTTCACAGCAGAAAAGCCTGATACACAAACCACCTGTGTGTTTGTACCTGAGTGTGTGTGTCCAGAGTGGGCGGTCCTGTTGTTCACACTGATCCTTTCAGACACCACACCCTGAAAACACACCAGCTCTGAGCTGAAACACACACACACACACACACACACACACACACACACACACACACACACCAGTAAGAGTTTAAAGCAGGCTGCAGCTGCAGTTCCTCGGATGGCCACAGGGGGCGACTCAGTGAGGGACGAGCAGTTTACCTGCAGTCTAAGACCTCTGAGACGGACAAGACTGTGGGTGGGACGGCCTGAAAACACAGACATTAAAAATATGACGTCATTCAGGGGTAAAACCGCAAAGGATTGTGGGAACGAGTGGCAAGCGGTACTAGCGCACGCAGGCTTTCACACGTAAACAGTCACACAGTAATAAAAAGAAACACAAAAATGCCAAGAAGCTGCTGTATTATTAACTGTGTTGTATTATTAAGTCTTCTGTTGGAGTTATTACGTAATTTATCACAACATGATTGTTGATGTAGGTTACAAATAAGTCTTATATTGATTTGAATTGAATTCGTTGCTATGCTGCTTTGTTCACTGTGGCTTTGCGGGCTAATGTTTGTTGTGTTTTGTAGGAAAACCAGAAACAAAATGCAGGAATGTGATCCAGACTGGCCCCTCTATCAGCCTGGGTCATACCGAGTTTAAAGCTGCTACCACAGCCAGATCTGATTGGTTAAGAGAGAGAGCGATATCGAAACAGCCACGAAACGTCCGCATATATGTGCCCGAGGGTTGTATTGAAGCAAGCAAGTGATGAATAACTGTTTTCCAGTTTGTTGTTAGCAAAGTTTTTTTCTTTGCATTGTTGATTTGTTTTTCAGGAAGCAGCTAATAAAGCTGATGGATTTTTACAATGTTGCCTCTTTCTTGTAAGATTCTATAATAGAATGAAACAATGATGCCAGTTATAAATAAAGACAATAAATTGAATGAATTACGAAACACTCATTTTATTTATATTAGATCTGAAAATGTTGTGTAACACTACAACCTGAAACGACAAACAGATTGTGTTGGCCTGTACAGGAGATAAAATATTTAACAACAGCTAAATAAACGGTAAATGGCCTGTATTTGTATTCTTTACTTAGTCCCGAAGGACCCCAAAGTGCTGGAAATGCTAGCGCTTAATGCAGTGTTTTGATTTGTTGCCACTTGTACCCACAATGCAATGCGTGAAAGTCACATGGTCTGTCAATCTCTAAAAAAAAAGTTTAAGGGTCCTGGAGGAAGACGGGGAGCAAACCGAGTGTTACCTGTCTGCAGGTGGGCAGCAGCAGTGGGCGTGTCAGAGTGTGGAATCTCCAACCACGTCTGACTTGTAGGGTCGACTCAGCGTGGAGATCCACCCCACTGCGCTCAGAAACTCCACAGCCAATCAGAACACTGGGATCCTGATTGACAGACACATGGGCCAATCAGCTGCAAGGATTCAGGTCAGATCAACTCCCCACAAACAGGAATGGTGGGAGTCATCTGCATAGCAGTAAAAATGTAAGCTGTGTTTTGATGATGCTGCCTAAGGGAAGCATGTATAATGTAAACAGAACTGGTCCAAGCACTGAACCCTGTGGAACTCCATAATTAACCTCAGTGTGTGAACAACTACAGTTAAAGCTGAAAAACGTGTTCATGTGTACTAATATCAGAGAGCAGAGACCGATGAGGCCAACCTCTGACCACGCCCCTTAGTGACATCATCAAAGCTGGGTTGATACCTGAGTGTTAGCGGCGATGAGTCTGTAGAAACATCCAGGCTGGAGGACAGGAAACCACCGCGTACACACACCTGAGAACGCCAGCACCACCTGCACGCACACACACACACACACACACACACACACACACACACACACACACACACACACACACACACACACAACTGTGTATCCAGGTGAGCTCAGGTAAACACACACAGGTGCGTCTCTCACCTGTCTCTCCTGCTTTTGTTCACTTTCTTTCTCTGTCATTGGCTCATTCTTTGGGTCCCGCCTCCAGCTGACCACTGGACCAATCACAGCAGCTTTCACTGAGAAGCACAGTCTCAGCCCTGCCTCCTGATCCTCTGCCTCCGCCCCTGTATTCCTCCAGGACACACCCTCCTTCTGCTCCACCCTGATCACCATGGAGACACAGGGCCAGGGGTTGCCGGAGTTGGCTTCTTCTTCTTCTCTTCTCCTCCTCTTACTCCCAGCAGTCTCTTCTTCTTCTTCTACTGTCTGCTTCCTGGCAGTGACATCCCCTCCTGGCTCCTCCCCCTTGTGTCTCAGGTGTGTCTCCATGGCAACAGATGGACTCAGGATGTGCAGGTGGTCCAGAGAGAACTGCAGGTAAACCCTGTGAATTGAACCCAGCTTTATTTAACTCATAATGTTTACAACCAGGAAGGAAGCTCACACCCTGAACCAATCAGACGCCCTCCTACATCACAGAATGGACCAATGAGCAGTCAGCATGCTGCAGGTTGTGTGTGTGTACCTGCAGTGTTTGTGTGTGATGAACCTGTCCTGGTCCAGGTGTTGGTAGGAGGGGAAATCTGATTGGAGGAATCTCTCTGTCACCATGGTGAACTGCACCACACCCACCAGACAACCTGCAGCACACACACACACACACACATTAAAGAATAAAGCTGCTTGCTTTATCCTCACAGCTGATTGGTCCAGCTCCACCTCCTCATGCTCCGCCTCCTCACAGTCGTCCTCAGCAGGCTGTGACAGCAGGGACTCAGAGTGTGTGTGTTCCTGTGTGTGTTCCTGTGTGTGCGTGTAGTCGGCGTGCAGCTCGGAGCGCTTCGTCACACACAGGATGTTGTTTCCTCTCCAGCCTCGTAGCGCACACACACGTAGAGCTGTCACACACACGCTCTGCCCGACACACACACGCTGGATCCAGCTGAGCCGGCTGCTGTCCTGCACACACACACACACACTGAGCTTCATCGTCCCTCCTCACCATCATCATCCTCAGAGAGCTGGTACCTGTACGAGCACGGGCAGCGAGCGCGACTCATCCGTCAGCGTGAAGCAAAAGAAGGTCGTTCCTGCCACGGCCAGCAGAGGGCAGACTGAGCCCACCTCTCCGAACACGCTCAGCCGCTGACCTTTGACCCTGGAGCACACACACACATCTGTCACACACACTGCTCAGAAACTCCGCTGCAGTTCAGAGGTCATGTGACCCACCTGTGCCTCAGCAGCCTGCCGGCCTCTCCGACTCCCACTGCTCCGCTTAGCTCCACCCTTCCAGGAGCAGCAGCCAATCCCTGCTCAGCACCAGGACACAACAGGACAGGGGAGCCAATCAGCTCCAAGAAGCCTGCGGCCTCTTCCTGGCCCGATGCATTGTGGGGGATGTAGTTCCAGTGAGGGAGGAAAACGGGACGATCGAGCCACAGGGGCGAGAGAGACAGGCACTGGATGAGAGAGAGAGAGAGACGCGGGTGAGAGAGAGGCGGAGTGTGTCCTGGGTGGATGCTGGAAGCCTGTACTGATGGTGACAGCTTCATCAGCTCTGATCTGCAGTGATGCCGTTTGTTTTATAGCTGCAGTAGATCAGATTAGATTAGATTAGATTAGATCAGATTAGATCAGATCAGATTAGATCAGATTAGATTAGATTAGATTGGATTAGATTAGATCTGATCTAATCTAATCTAATCTAATCTAATCTGATCTGATTAGATGAAACTTTATTGATCCCTCGGCTGCGTTCCTCCAGGAAATTCGGTTTCCAACAGCCCAGCACCGACAGAAGTTACAGAAGGTGAGCAGAAATATACACATATACAAATACAGAGTATAGAAAAGGGAAGAATAGAATAAATAGCAATAAGAACACAAGAGAACTGCACATTTCAAGTACTGTGAGTCATTAATCCGTGCGGTGATGCTAGGACCACACTGAGCCTGCTGCAGCTGTCTGACTGTAATCTGTCAGGTTGCTGCAGGTGATGCTATCTGTATACTTTATGTGAGGAGGAGGCTCCACATCTTTATAAAGCTCTGCTGTCATCACGTCTGTGCCAGCACAGTTACTCACTTGCTGACAGACTCTGTCTTTACATCCTTACTTATCGATCAGCTAAGTGAATCCATATAAACACAGCTCACATTTAACAAGTCCTGATGTTTCTGAGTTACAGAAATGAAAGTCAGCTGTTGAGCTTGTTTGCTTGTTTCATGCTGATGTAAACATCAGCAGAGAAGCGTGTGATGACCAGACTCTATCAGCACTTGTGTCCCTGCACAGAGAATGAGCTGAATTAAAGAGGAATTCGATTTCATTCACGTTGCACATGAACACCTGCAGTTTGTTGTGACCTCGTTACCATCAGTTCTGACCAGATCCGGTTTAGTGACGCTGCTGTGAAGAAGCTCCTGAGAACTAACCAGCTGATGGACGATGGGTTAAGGTTAGGCTCCTCCCCCTCTGACTCACCTCACACATGACGCTGCCGCTGGCGTCCGTCAGCCTGTACTCTCCGTCAGGGCCTTCTCTCAGACAGCCAATCAACAGCAGGTTGACCCTCGGCAGCGCCCTCTGACCCGGCACGGCGAGCTCCGCCTCCCTGGCCCAGGCTCTCTGCTGATTGGTGCTCCAGGACAGGTTGCTGACGCAGGCCAGGTGCTGCTGGGAGACGAGCTGGGAGACGGACAGCAGCCTGCGGACAGACGGGAGGACAGCGGTAAGGCCAGGTCACGTGACCTGCGACAGCGATGATGTCAGCGGGCGTTACCTGTAGCTGACAGGTAAGCTGTGGGCCACACACATCTGCTGCTGGATCGTCTGCACCGCACACATGCTCAGATCGAAGAGGCTGAGGTCACCGTGGTTACCTGGGAAAACAAAGTTTAAAGGGTAAACACAAACATAAACAACTGAAGCCCCGCCCACTGAGAACACCTGAAGTGGACACCAGAGCTGGTGTGTCAACAGGTGGGACCACCTGAGGAAGCAGCTGCTCTTCATCCTCACACTCTTAGTCCTCCCTGTTCCTCACTGACAGTCGGTCACCTTCATGGCTCTGACCTTTGAACCACACTCACATCTACACACTGGACTGCTCTGATGACACCTGTGAGGGCAGGTGAGCCCTGCTTTCACTGTTTAAATAATGGTTTAAATAGTATTTGGTTTCATAAAAGACATGGACATCGTCATTAAGGATTTAAAGTACAGCTGATTTATCAGCCAGCTGTTTCAAACAAACAGGAACTCACCTGTCTGCGAGGGGGCGGAGCTACACACCACAGGACTCAGGTGTTCAGAGATGGAGGTGAAGATGTTCTTTAACCACAGGGACTCCTAAAGAAACAAAGCAGCAGGTCGGAGGTCACAATAATAAATGTAGAACAGGCTCACATCCTTATATTCTCTTTTCTGTGTGGATTTCTGCTATAGAATTAGCTCGAAACAGCGATCGGCTGCTGCTCTTAATTGCCAGGACAGGCCGGGTTTCGGCAACCCTCAAGGGTGCTTCGCAACCAGCGGGCCTTAACGCCGTTAAGATGCCGCCTAAGAGGAGCAACGTTAATGAGGAGGAACTGGAGGACATAAAGAAATCCCTAAACTTTATGTCTGAAGAAATAACAACAATTTCAAAACAACAAAATCTGATACTCAATTTAATGGATGATATTAAAGAACTAAGAAGGCAGAGCGAGGAAAAGGACAAGAAGATTGCTATGCTGGAAGGACGGGTGTCAGATCTGGAACAATATTCAAGAGTAAATGATGTGATAGTGACAGGACTGGAAACCAAGCATCAGACATACGCACGGGTAGCAGCAGCAGAGAGAGGGGAGCCACCCGAGCAAGAGCTACGCTCTTTGGAAGAGCAGGTAATGGCCTTCTTTAAAAGCAAAGGTATCAAAATGGACAGTAAAAATATTGAGGGATGCCATCCTCTTCCTGCCATTATCATTCATTTTGTTAATAGAAAACAGAAAAAAGAACTGCTCAAGCAAGGAAGAAAGCTAAAAGGTACAAATGTTTATTTAAATGAACACCTAATCAAGAAAAATGCAGACATTGCAAGACAAGCAAGAATATTAAGAAAACAGAAGAAAATACAGTCAACTTGGACGTCAGACTGTAAAATATTCATTAAGTTAAATGGAACACCAGAGCAGGCTAAGGTTCTAGTCATCAAAGAGATGACGGAACTAGAAAAATATAACTGATAAATGCAAAGCAGTGCTAAATATGATGTGACCGTCCAAGTGCACAACCAACGCAGATGTCTGACAATTTTCAACTAACAACTCATATAGATATTGAAAATAAGACATTGATGTATGACAGCAACATAGATCCTGATTGTAATTTCTTTAACAATAAGACAAATGAATGCAATTATTATACAAATGAGCAACTTAAAAAGGAATTCAAGGTAGAACAGGGTATAACAATGGTTCACTTTAATAGTCGAAGCTTATATGCAAACTTTCAATCCATCAAAGACTACATAACAGTTTGAACAGCCATTCAATGTGATAGCCATATCGGAGACCTGGATAACTCCTGGAAAAGAAGAAGACTTTAAAATAAATGGATATGAATTCCTTCATGTAGACAGGATCAACAAGAAAGGAGGTGGGGTGGCACTTTACATTGATAAAAACCTAAAGTACAAAAGAATGGGAAGAATGACGACTGTTATTGATGGAGTGATGGAATGTTTATCAGTGGAAATAAGTATAGAAAAAAGGAAAAACCTAATTGTCAGTTGTATATATAGAACACCAGGATCTAAGATTGAGATATTTAAGGATAATATGGAGGACTTATTTACAAATATAAATCAGAAAAGAATGTTTATTTGTGGGGACTTTAATATTGACTTATTGAATCCAAATCATAATAAGAGTACAGAAGAATTTATTGATTCCATGTACAGCATCGGTTTATTTCCACTGATAACAAGACCGACCAGAATAACATCTCATTGTGCAACTCTATTAGATAATATATTTACAAATATAATAGAAGGAAAGATAAAAAGTGGGCTGTTAATCAACGACATAAGTGACCATTTACCAGTCTTTGCATCTTATAAATGCCATTATAAAGTGAACAACGATGGACATAAGATTATTTACAAAAGAATAAGAACAGAGAAGACCTTAAATTGTCTTAGAAATGAACTTTTAAAGCAAGATTGGAATATTGTGTATGAACAAACAGAAGTTAATAAAGCTTACGAAGGATTTTTAAGAACATTTAACACATTACTTGATAAAAAATGCCCAGTAATTGAAATCAATAGGAAACACAACTATGCAGGAAGACCATGGATGACAAAAGGACTACAAAATGCCAGCAAAAAAAAGAATACCCTATATCGAGAATTCATAAAAAAGAGAACAATAGAAACTGAAATGAAGTATAAAACTTACAAAAATAAATTAACTAATATAATGAGATCCTGTAAAAGAGAGTATTACATTAAAAGGTTAGAACACAATAAAGATAACACAAGAGATATATGGAATGTATTAAACAGAATAATCAAAAATGAATCAAGGAATAATGATTACCCTGGGTACTTTATAGAAGGGACAAGAAGTATTAATAACATGGAAGAGATAGTAAATGGCTTTAATGAATTCTTCGTAAACATAGGGCCAAAACTGGCAGAAGAAATAAAGGTTGATGGAATAGAAAGGGACACTGGTGAAAATATTGAAAGGAATAGTAGCTCAATGTTTTTAAGAGCAGTGGAAGAGAAAGAGATTTATGACATGGTTAGAGGACTTAAGAACAAAACCAGTACAGACTGGAATGATATTGATATGGTAACGGTAAAGACAGTTATTGATGGTATCGTAAAACCATTAAAATATATATTCAACTTGTCGTTTCAAAAAGGAGTTTTTCCACAAAAAATGAAAGTTGCTAAAGTTATTCCCATTTACAAAACCGGTGAAAGACATCATTTTACAAACTATAGACCAGTGTCAATACTCTCCCAGTTCTCTAAGATACTGGAAAAACTCTTCATAAAAAGATTTGACAGTTTTGTGGAAAAATATGAATTAATGACAGATAGTCAGTATGGGTTCAGAAACAACAGATCAACAGCTTTGGCACTGATAGATCTAATGGAAAAGATAGCGGAATGTATGGATAATAAGAGGTATGCGCTCGGAGTTTTCTTAGATCTAAAGAAGGCGTTTGATACTGTTAATCATGAAATTCTATTAAAAAACTGGAAAAGTACGGGTTTAGGGGAGTGGTTTTGGAATGGTTAAAAAGCTATGTAGGGAATAGGCAACAATATGTACAAATAAATGAATATAAATCTAATTTGATGGATATAGCTTGTGGAGTACCTCAAGGTTCAGTACTGGGTCCAAAAATGTTTATTATGTACTTAAATGATATCTGCAGAGTATCGGAGATTTTAAAGTTTGTAATATTTGCAGATGACACAAACATACTGTGTTCAGGAGAGGAATTGCCACAGGTTTTGGAGATGATCACACAGGAATTAACGATATTAAAGAAGTGGTTTGATATAAATAAATTATCATTGAATCTAGATAAAACCAAATTCATGTTGTTTGGAAACCAAAAGAAAAACATCGAAGTAGAAATATGTGTTGACAATGTATATTTAGAAAGAGTAAATGAAATAAAATTTCTTGGGGTGATCATTGACCACGAGCTCTGTTGGAAGCCACACATTACTTATGTTCGGGGGAAATTGGCACGGGGCATTGCCGTCCTGGGGAAAGCAAAGCATATGTTGGATCAGAAAGCACTGCACATTTTATACTGTGCTTTACTACTGCCTTAAATGAGCTACTGTGTAGAGGTCTGGGGAAACACATACAAAAGTAACACACAAACAATAACTATAATACAGAAAAGGGCCATTAGATTAATAAATAATGTGGGGTACAGGGACCATACAAATGCACTCTTTGTCAAAATGCAAGCTATTAAATTCCAAGACTTGGTGAAGCTTAAAACAGCGCAAATAATGTATAAAGTCAGAAATAAATTGCTTCCCAAAGAAATCTGTAAATTGTTCATAGAAAGAGAAGGTGGGTATAACTTAAGAGGGAAATGGAATTTAAAAATACAAAGTGCTAGAACAACTTTAAGAACTATGTCAATTGCAGGAGTTAAATTATGGAACAGTCTAACAGAAGAAATAAAAGACAGTCAAAACATAAAACAGTTTAAAGTAAAATATAAAAACCTAATTTTAAATAAGTATAAGAATGAAGAAAACGGGGTTAACCCAGGACGGTAATGTAGCTGGTAATGGTGTTGTGGTTCTTTTTTTGTTTTGTTTTGGTTTGTTGTTTTTCCATAACTTGTGTATCTGCAAATATACACATTCTGTATTTTTCATATGAAAGAAACTATACTGTGGTGGGGCTTGCTAATTTCTTGTTTTTGATTTATGTATGTTATGTTTTGTTTTACTTCATATGTTTCATATGTTGTTTGTTTAATTTAAGACAAAAAAAAATTAAATGAATGAGAGGTAAAACTTGAAGGGCCCATACGGTAAAAAAATACATTTTTCCTGGCCAAAATATATTTCAAATATATGGTAAATATATTTTGTATTTGTGATGCTCCAAAAAAATATATTTTTGAAATTGAAAATATATTTCTTTCAAACCAAAATACATTTCAAAACATATTTTAGGGTGAAGAAAATACATTTCCAACCTTACAGTAGAATGTATATCAAAGTATCCTTTATTTAAAATATATTTAGTGCAATAATGATGATAATGATAACAATACTAAAAGTAACATGTTTTATGCACATCTGCAAAAAACAGTTGGATTCAAACAAAACAGAGTCAAAGGTCTATCACGAATTAGGTTGTTTATTCATTTGCTTACAGTATTTCACATTACACAATATCTCACTATAATGTAGCGTTCATTGACTTTGAAATTATCTGTCAGTGATACAGTAAACAAGATACAACAACTGCTATGTACACTTTAGTTTTTGACAATATATACAATTTAGTACTTAAAGGAACACACTCCACTGTTTTGGAAATAGGCTCATTCTCCATCTCCCTCAGAGTTAAAAATGCAGCGTCTTCTTTCTAGATCCGTACGTTAATAGGGCTCTGGAGCGTGATCTTACGGGATGGGGCGTAGCCACGATTTTTGGTCAAGGCGCCATATTAGCAGGCCAAACAAATGCTTGCTGTGTGGTCGGTTGTAATGTTAGATTGCACTACCGACAAAGGAATAAGCTTGAAAACAGGCTCTCTTTTCATTGTTTCCTCACCTGGAAACATCATGAGGGAGCTTATGTGTTGGATGTTACCAAAAGAAGGCGTCTAGCCTGGATAGCAGCTGCGAGACGAGCTGATATTCAGTTCTCTACCAGCCACAGATATCTGTTGGTGTGCTCCAGTATTTTCATTCAGGTAAGTTCTAAATAAGTTCATATTATTATTTATAGCCTGTTAATTTTATTTTCAATAGCACAAACTTAGAACAAACATGCAGAACTACCTTCTATTTATAGAGTTGCTAATTATTTGGCATTATTGCAACAAGCCAGCCTATGAAATGAATGAAACAAATCCTGACTGGGTTCCAACACTACACATGGGGCACTACGAAATCCCTGCTTCAAACTACATGCTACATACCACCATGCCAATCAGATTACTTCTTCCATGTGAGGGTAAAAAGGTGACCTTCCTGGATAAGATGGCAAAGGTTTGCTGCGTTTTGGTGAACATCTGCCCCAGTGTGGTAGTAAAACCAGGGAAAAATGCTCTTGTTAAATACTTTTAAGTCTTGTGCTGTTTATGTAGTGATAAGTTTTCAAAAGAGACAGTAAATTACAGAATGCTAGTAGTGGGTGATATTATACAAATGCTGTCATGATTTTATGTGAACATTTTGTCATTTGTAAACTATACATAACATTTTTTCTACATTGTAACTGATGTGATGTTCGACAAAGTGCTTTTAATTAAAAATAGGCAAACATTTCTTTGTTTCTTTATTCAACTTTTGAACAGTGGTATTTAGTAAGTACATATTCAGTAAATGCAAAGCATTTACATGGCCCCCTAAATTAAAACATTATGGGTTATTCAGAACAGAACTATGCTTGGAAAAATATTGTCCTATCAGTTGAGCCAACTCCTCCACAGTAGCAGGTGGAACTTTTCTTTTTTGAGGATGGCTTCTTTTACCTGTCACAACGAATGGTCTGTTTATGTTTTGATCAAGAACCTTTTTTTTGGGCAGCTGAAGAGGAGAAGTCTATCTTATGGCCAACCTCTGGCTGTATCTTGGTCATATTACCCAGCAAAACCCAGTATGCAGGTTCATCTGTAACAGTCCTTGTGCCACAGATCCTCACTGTTGCTTCTACATTAAACAGAAGAGCAGTGACATGGCTGCAAGTCTCCACGACTCTAGCCATACAGCTGCAGTGGGCGGCTTCAACCTTCCCTGTGATGCTCACAATGACCTGTGGCTGCAATGCTGCAATTCAGTCTTTAAGAGTGCAGGACCTAAAACACACACAGACAAAGTTCATTTAAAGACAAGAACTTTAATAAGCCAAGTCCGACACAAATGTGTTTTATTTACTTTCAAATCCATTTATCATAAATGTAACAAATAAAGTGTTTTTATGTATCCATCTATAGAACGCTGCATGTTATATTCTAAATCTGCATGTTTCTTTTTAGAAACCTATCAGCAAAAAATGAATCTAAAGTATGTAATGCAAGGATGTAATCACTTTCAAGAGGGAGAAAACATAAAGTTCGACTTTAAGTGACAACTATGGACACCTAATATGACAAGCAGATTCTGCAGGTCATTAATCAATGTATAAAACTAAAACAGAATGTATTTTTAGTGACACAGGACACAAACAAGGAAGCAAGATGTGTAATTAGGATTATTTATAATAAATATGAATTAATTAGGGCAATTTCTTTAACCATAAAGAATACCTAAATCCTTCAGGACAATGTCACATCAATGCACTGAACTCACTATGTTATCCCTCTAACAGAGCCTCTACATGTTCTCACTGTAATTTCCCCCTCACGAATGAATTTTTGCTAGCACTAATTTGAATGCTGGGGGGAATCAAACGCATTTTACTCGCAGTACTCAAGCTGACTTACCTTTGCTTGAATGACGGCGTACTCACAACGTGGAGGCTTAAAAATAGCCAAATCTTGTACCCAGTCCTTGGTGAATTGGATGTGCGCCTCCAGAGATTTATAATTGCGAAATTGGTGCGCCGTGTATGCTCTGACTCCACAGACAAGGTATGAGAGTAGATCATGCTAAGTCAATAGCGGTTTGGTCTTCAGGGTTTCTACTCCACGGCTATATTTCATACGGGTCCACATTTCAACAATCAAGTACCGTCTCTTTGCATCTGGACAGAATCTGTCTCTATACCGTCATTTTCTTTTGAGCTACGTTTCAGAATGGTTCGTAGCAATCTTGTTTTGATTCGTGACCTGCCAAGATGGTGCTGCGCTCCCACAATGCATTGCGACATTACGTCAACTCCAAAGCCCTTTGCGTGCAGGAGTGTATGCGCATGCGCATTGCCACGGTGGTTTAAAAAATAAAGATATAATGAAAAGTAATTAATAAAAATTAAATATTTAAACATTCCCACAAATGTGCAATGAACGTGCAAAAACTCTCTTTAGTAGTTGTTGCTGTTTCTTTCTTTCTTCTTTTTTTTTTTTTTTTGAAAAATAACGACGTCTCTGAGGCGCGAAATCTGACAGCGAGAGGAACGGCCGGATACAGGAGACGGGAAGAAACAAGCCGATTATGTTCGCGTTAATTAAGTGGTTGGAAGATGTAAAATTCTCAATTCTGCCAACTGAACATATACGAGATTTTAATGAGGATGAATAATTAGCCGGCATGGAGGAAACGGACCTTTATTTCGTGGAGTGGCGACAAGAAGCCAAGGCGGGTGGCCAGTCTAAGAAGCCTCCATCATCAAGCTAGCAGGTGCCTTTTCCCATATAATATTACTTTATTCTCGTGTATTTGGAACGGAAGCGTAGAGCTGCCACCCAGGCAAAAGAGAAATATAAGTATATCACGTTATAACGTGAAAAGTTTATCGTTCTAACAATATACTATCATGTTTGAACAACATGTTTGAACAACATTGTACGAAAAATGTACATAATTATCACGTCCGTACAATATTGTGCGAACGTGACAATTATGTATATTATAATAACGTGATATTATATTATACAAACATGAAAAGCATAATGTTAGAACAATAAACATTTCACGTCATAACGTGATACAGCTCTATTTTTCTTTTGCCTGGGTGGCAGCTCCACGTTTCCATAATTTGGTAATCAAAATATGTAACTTAATTAATTATATTGTGACGTACTTTTGCCTTTTCTTATTATTCTGCCTTCTCAATAACTATCAAAGCCTATTCACATTTAATTTGGCTTTCACAGAAATCCTACCTCTCCTTCTGGCTACAGAGTACTTACCAAGGTTAGAAACAAAGAACAGTTATGCTTTATTAATGTTCGCTAATTACAATGTTCCACATTTCCTTGCTTTTTAAGTCATTTTTAGGCTTTTTAGAGTTTTTGTTTTTTATTTTTTTAGCAGTAATGTTTCTGCCTATTTATTTCAGCCCATGAAATCGAATGCAGATCTTCCTAATGTGAGATTTACATAAATGTAAGTAATTTTGTTTGTCATTGTCATTAATGTTGTTGCTGTTGTTGTTTTTGTGCAGTTTGCAATCATATAAACCTAGCAAGCATCAGTCAGCACAGTGACTAACCTAAACAGATTCTTGCTTTATTCACATATATTATATGTAATTATATATACCTGCACATTGTACCTAGGGTTGCAGCCACTTGGCCCCACCCCATTGTTGTGACAGCCCTGATTGTACTTATACACTGCATCTGAACAGGGAACAGTCTGCCACATTAATGTATTTTTAAGTGACTTGTTTGTAATACATGAATTTGTTTTTTACAGATGTCAAAGTCTCAACCTCATGCTGCCCTCCCCCATCCTCCTAAAGTAAGTATTTGTTGTTGTAGTTTTTTATGCGGTGTCTGTGTCACATGCTAATCATAATTATTGAAATAACTGTTTTCTAACAGATTTTCCAAAACACTAGTTATGTTTGTTGTCATTCAGACCAATACTACTGCTTAGACATTGTTTAGTGGTCATGCATGTTTGACAAGCTCGTTATGATACCAAAACAGTAGGCCTATCACAATAATCGATATATCGACTTAACACACAATACATGTACATGACCTCAATAATTGTTGATGATGTAATTTATCCGCCATTATATTTACAAAAATAAAATATAATGATAACATAACAATAACATTAAATAACATTGTTTTCTATTTGTTAGAAAATTTACTATTTATTCAAGTTTTTAAGGTATCTAATATTTTGATTCCTAATTTCAATGATCTAAATACTTTAAGAATTAGATGTTGGTTTGTCAATTGAAAGTGTGTAGATCTTGCATTATTATGGTGTTATATTATGATTATACATTCAAAGACATAAAATGGTCTTAAAATGACAATGACATAACTTGTCGCAATTGTTTATGGGGCAATATACCGACCAACAAAAAGTCGCTATCGTAACAGGCCTTCAAAACAGACGGTTTTATGATTGATAAATTCAAAAAATAAATACATTTAATTTCTCTGAGATTCTCTAATATTCAGTTACAGTTCACAACACAGTTACCCGTACATGCAGTATTATACTGTAAATATAAATCTCTGCATTTAGCATCCCACTAGAAGCGTCACAGTTACTGCCTCTTTTTTTTTTTTTTTTTTTTTACAAATACCTGTACTATCACTAACACATTTACTGTTTTACTTTTAGCCTGTGGATACAAATGCAGATTTCCTTAATGTAAGTTGTGCATTTTAATTACATCATGTTATTTTTATTATTATTTATTTATTTATTTTATTTTACATTCAAATATTTCAAGCTTCTTGGTTAAAGAAGCTTGATTGCTAGTAGGTAAAGAATAGTTCACCTATAATTCATATTCCCAATTAATTTCTCACCTCTGATTGAATGCCTTTGTTTGTTTTCCTTTTGACTATAACAAAACATTTTTGCTGGATATATATGGTGAATTTATATGCATAGATACAGTCGTAGTGCTTGACACATGCAAACAGCAGTAGATGTACTAAAAAGGAAATAATTACAATCATGATGTTGATTGCTGATGTCAGTATATATATTTTAGAGGAATGTTTTGTTTTTCACCCAAAATGAACTATATTGCTTCAGAAGAGATTTA